>NW_011962486.1:0-2804 GCF_000949405.1 Vollenhovia emeryi
GGCACGCTGCCACTCGTTGATTTTTGTTGGTTTCAGTGAGTTCATGCGAAACCCATTTTCCTTCTTTCTGGATCTTTCCCATCTCATGTAGGCGTTTGGAAATCGTTTGCTGCGTTACTCCCAACTGTTTTGCAAGCTCTTTTTGCGTTTGTGCCGAATTCTCAGCGAGCAGTTGTTCTAAATCATCGTTGTCGCGCTTCCGAGGGCCTCCAGGGCGTTGTTTGTCGATTAGACTAAAATCACCGCTTTTAAACCGCTTAAACCAAAATGCGCACATATCGTACGATACAACACATTCACCGAGAAAGGAGCAAATCGATTCGCACGCTCTTGTAGCATTTTTTCCTTGCTGGAATTCGTAAAGAATGCAGTGTCGGATATGCACCTTATCTGTTGCCATTTGCGACTGTACTGAACTGAATACTTTTGAAGGTTACGTTGGGCCTTTCGCCAAACTATATGTTCTTCTTAATAGTTATATGTCTGTTATGTTATATATAATAACTATGTTACTCGACGGGCGAAACCAGGAGCGTAAAATCATACGATCATGCATACGTTGTTTTCGATTCAACGCCGGCTCGGTCGATTACAAAATGGGCGATTTACCTAAATCCCGAGTGAGTAACGCGACTCCCTTTAATAATACCGGGATCGATTTCTGCGGCCCTTTTTACATTAAGGAGAAAAAGTATCGCAATCAAAAGCGAATCAAAGTATACGTGTGTGTGTTCGTATGCATGGCCGTAAAGGCAGTACATTTAGAAATCGTAAGCGACATGACCACCGATGGTTTTTTAGCAGCCTTGCGTCGCTTTATAGCGAGACGAGGGATACCGACACGCGTCTATTCGGACAATGGAACTAACTTTGCAGGTGCGAATAATCACCTGAGAGAATTATATGTTCTATTTAACTCCGATGAACACAGGAATCATACGAATCGATTCTCGGTTGAACATCACATCACGTGGCATTTTATACCTCCCCTAGCTCCACATTTCGGTGGACTATGGGATCCACTGTAAAACTATTTAAACATCATTTTAAACGCGTTGTCGGTGAGCTCTTGTTTACATTTGAGGAACTGAATACCTTTACTATAGAAGTTGAAGGAATATTAAATTCCAGACCCATCTGCGCTCTCTCATCCGATTCCAATGATCTGTCCGTCCTTACACCTGCACATTGCTTAATCGGCAGACCACTGATTAATATGCCCGAGCCTGATCTCTCGTCTGTCCCAGCCAACCGTCTGTCCACCTGGAAGCATACCATGAAGGTGCGGCAAGACTTCTGGGCTCGCTGGAACCTGGAATACGTCAACGAGCTCCAAGTCCGTACTAAATGGACTAAAGACGGAGAAAAAATCAACGTCGGAACGATCGTCCTCATCAAGGAAAAGGGCCTTCCCTGCGGTTAATGGGCGCTAGGGAAAATCGAAGAAATCCATCCAGATCAAGATGGAGTGGTACGAGTCGTTTCCGTGAAAACGGCAACCGGAACATTAAAGCGAACCGTGAAGTGTCTATGTCCACTTCCCTTCGATCAATAATGTAAATTTAAGCGAATATTCAACTGTAAACATCTAATGGTAAACCGTCGTACCGATGTAGGGCGATTAGATGTACATTACGATGGATCAGTACCCTCTCAACGGGGGGAGTATGTTGCGACGTAAATATAGTGGGCCCACTACATTGCCTTGCCGAGCGAGGCTTCTGTAAACAAGCACGCTTCGCGCCTTTGATCAACGCTCAAGTCTTCCGATAAGGTTCGGTTATGTCTTCCGATAAGGTTCCGGGTATCGACCCGAGACAAAAGCGAATCGGATAGCGCTTGCTCTTTGACGATCGAAGCCGCGACGTTCAGTCGTCACAAAGAACTGCGGATACATATGAAGGGCCAACGGTCACGGCAGTCAGTTCGAAGTCGTCTCTCGTATAGAAAAGACCGAGCCTTCTTCCGAGGTCCGATAAATATATCGAGGCCGAGTCCTCGCAGTCGTGCGTTCACGGGTTCGTGCGTACTAGAGACCGAGGCCGAGTCCTCGCGTTCGTACGTTTACGTACTCGTGCGCTCCGGAGACCGAGCTCTCCGATAAGATACATTGAGGCCGAGTCCTCGCGTTCGTGTAATCTTGAATAAACGAAAATTACCAAAACGAAACTAGTGTACGCACTTAAACTCCCATACACGCAACATAATCTAATCCTACCTCCATTTCTAATTTTTTTCCATATAGATAAGATGGTAGGTTGTAAGTACGGGTGGGGTGGGGGAGGGCGGGGGAGGGGAGGGGGTAGGGCGCGCGCAGCGCGCCGTGCTAAACGCATTTGCAACTTACACATAAACCAAACTTTTTTTCCTAATAACTTTTTGACGAACAACGAGCGACGGCTAAAACCTTCTGAGGGTCACTCAGAAGGGTGACCTTGTCCTTGACCTTGAAGGTCAAGGTCGTAGGAGCTGGGTCCCCTATTCTGCAGTTTTACCCATTCTAACAAGTTCTAAAACTAAATTGTCAATCTGTACCGATGATGCGTCTGTTGACTTGAAGAGCTGCTCTATTTCGGCACGTTTCTTGTTAAATTCCATCCACGTTGAATAATCCAACACTATCTTATTTCCACGATTGTCGCCGAGAATGAATTCCACCTAGGATGCATCAGGTACCACGCAGATTCCAACATCCAAGTATTTGTACGCAGTAGATGTCAGGGCGAATCTCCTGCTCATGATACGAGGCGTGTAACGAGGTTTATCAGAACTGAAAGAATACATAAAGTAAAATAAATACAAGT
>NW_011962487.1:0-2804 GCF_000949405.1 Vollenhovia emeryi
GTAGCATGTGTACGCCGAGGAGCACCCCGTTAGGCGTACGCTACTGCGGGACGGGGCCCACAACGGAGTAGAGCCTCCGCTGTGTGCTCCGGTTCGGTATATAGCCGGAGACAGGAGCACCCATTCAACTCCGGCTTACACCTGCAGCGGAGGTACCCGCTGCCCGGTGTCGACGGTCGGAGCACCAAGCGTCGACTGAGCTCAAGCGCCTGCTCCGGAGGGGCTTTTATACCCCCCGGATGTTGGCGCGCGGGGAGAGGCGGCGGGGGCGGGCGCGACGTTGCCGGCTGCCGTCGACGCGGCAACCACGCCGTTTATCGATTTTCCACCCGCGGCTCTATTTCCTTCTCTCTCGCGCGTGGTATGCAGTTTTTTCTGCTTCCGGCCGCGCCTCCCCGGTCGCCTCCGTTACAATTTACGAAAAGGTAAAAGTCCGGTGAACAGTGCGAATCGAACGATGAATAAAGAAAATAACGTGGCAATGTCCGCGAGTCCCGTGAAAAACGAAATAGATGAGTGGCATCGTAAATTAGGACATTTAAACGAGCGAGATTTAAAAGATATGGCGAAGAATGGAGCTGTACATGGACTGAAGTTCAAAGATGATCAAGTGATGAAAACATGTGAAGTGTGCATTCGAGAAAAACAAACTCAGATCCCATTTCCGAAAAGTGAAGACGGGCGTACAAAAGATTTGTTAGAAATAGTGCATTCAGACGTGTGTGGACCAATGAGGGTTCAGTCTCACTCGGGTGCAAAGTATTTTGTGACATTTATAGACGACAAGTCGCGTTGGTGTGAAGCCTATTTTGTAAAAAATAAAAACGATGTTTTGAGTTCGTTTAAGAAATATAAGACTGTAGCTGAGACGTTAACGGGAAAAAGGATAAAGGTATTGCAATCGGACAACGGAAAGGAATATTGCAACAAGGAATTCGATCAATTTCTGGAGCAGAATGGGATCACAAGAAGATTGTCAACACCGCGTACTCCTCAACAGAATGGAGTGGCGGAGAGGAAAAATCGGACGCTGGTTGAGATGGCCAGATGCATGATGCGTCAGGCAAATGTTCCTCCAATATTTTGGGCAGAAGCGGTTAACACCGCGTGTTACACCAGGAATCGATGCGCAACCAAGCCATTAAATGAGCAAACGCCGCATGAGATATGGAGAGGAAAGGTTCCGACGGTACAGTACTTTCAAGTTTTTGGCTCAAGAGCATTCGTGCTAAATAAGGACCCTCAAAAAGGGAAATTTGATTCAAGATCAGAAGAAGGCGTTTTTGTCGGGTACTCCAATGAATCAAAGGCATATCGCATATGGATGCCAGAGTCGCGTAAGATAGTGTTGAGTCGCGACGTAAAATTTTTAGACGATTCGGCATTTGATCGCCAGTATCAGGAGTTTGAAGAAAGAAGACCCGACGAAACCGATACTGAAGAGAGGCCACATGCTGACACCGAACAAAGACGTCAAATAGAGACGCGTCAAAGAGAAATTGCAGGAGTACTGAAACGAAGGGCAACCGCCCCACCGCCAGCGACACCTCGACCAGCAAAACGTGGAAGGGGAAGGCCCGCATTGATGCGTTCCGGAGCGATTGGGAGACCAAGGAAACTATACCATCCGGCCGAAAACGACAACGAAGGAACAGACGACGAGGATTCTCGTGAAGAAGGCTTACCTGACGAGAACAAAGATGACGACGAAGGATTCATGGAATGTCACCTAACAGTGATGCACGATCCAGTAACATGGCAGGAAACGGAACAGAGTAAAGGCCTTCACACATAAAATTCCGTAAGGACGTAAAACGTAAGCGTAAGAAAATCGACCAATCACAGTCGAGAACGTAAGGCAATGACGCAAGCAGTAGCAAATCCAATCTGTTGATTTTCTTACGCTTACGTTTTACGTCCTTACGGAATTTTATGTGTGAAGGCCTTAACGATGTCGAGGCCTGGAGAATGGCATTGGAAGACGAGTACCTTGCACAGATACGCAACAACACATGGGAGATCGTGCCAAGACCGAGGGGACGAAGGGCGATTGACAGCAGATTCGTTTTTTGTACTAAAGACAACGGACAGGTTACGAGAAAGAAAGTGCGCCTCGTAGCAAAGGGCTGCTCACAGCGTCCAGGGGAGGATTTTAATGAGACCTACTCCCCGGTGGCGCGAGCAACTTCAATTCGACTGTTGGCGGCATCAGCGGCAGAACTGGGATTGCAGATTCATCAAATGGACGCTGTAGCTGCTTACCTTAACGGAGAATTGGAAGAGGATGTGTACATGGAAGTACCTGAACAATTACACGAGGTACTGACGAAAATTACCACTGGGAATCGCATTGGCTCAAATACGATATGGACTCAAGAAGAAGGAGTTATGAAGACTGCAAAACGATGGCTAAGTGCAATGAACGAGCGTTCAGACAGCGTGTGTTCATTAAAAAAGGCACTTTACGGATTGCGACAATCAGGACGGCAATGGTATTGTCATTTAGTGACGGAGCTGGAGCATCTGGGCCTGAAGTCAGCGAGTCAGGATCCGTGTATGTTCACATCGCGAAGAGGAAGTCACGCTATGATGATCGCAATCTATGTTGATGATATTTTGATTTCCACGAACGACCCAAACTGGCTGAAGGAGATCAAACAACGTTTGGCCAGAGCATTTGAGATGAAGGACCTGGGACCGGTAAACCTTTGCCTGGGTATTGAATTTCAGCAGGATGAAGACAACCACACAGTGGCGCTAACGCAGCGCCAATACACTGAGGCACTTTTGGAGCGCTTCGGAAT
>NW_011962488.1:0-2805 GCF_000949405.1 Vollenhovia emeryi
AGCAGGGGCGGAAACTCATGCCTCCACCCGTGTACTTCCGCCGTTGTACTGTTCCACTTGGGTTTGCAACTTTCCACGTGAAGCGAGATCCACTCCACACCTCTGACATAGGGTGGGTAGGGTTATTTTTAACGAGGTGAAGCCCCCCCGAAGGGGGGGCGGAACATACTGTCTCCATGCATGTACTTCCATGACGTACGACAGATGGAGATGGGAGGAGAGATATAAGAGATTTAGAGTCCATCATTTTTTTCGAAAACTATTACTCGCACAGTAAAAATGAATAGAACATAAAATGTATATTTCAAAAAGATCTACAACTTTTGTTTAAAACATTTTTCAAAATTTTTAATATTTGTGTCTGAAAATTACATATAATTGGTCGACATTGTTTTTTAATAACTTTTTAACACACAACGTCCGCAGGCTAAAATCTTTTGCAGGTCACTCAGGTAGGTGACTTCTATAATATATGTCAAGCCCAAGGTTATTGGAGGTGGGTGTCCTAATCTAAATAATTACCGTTAGTCGTGTTGTAATACGCAAATCGAGTCGTTGCAACGTTTATGCGACTTTGTATATGTTAGTCGTATTGTAATACACATATCGGAGTCGTTGAAATGTTTATGCGACTTTACAGAGGTCATATACTGGTTTTAGTTTAATTTTTTTAACCTAACCATTTTGTACGTTTGGACGGATATTTAAGACTTCAAGTATTTTAAAATTACCAAAGAATCATGGGGAAAGAAAATAAAAATGGAATAAAGAAACCGTATAAATATACCAGCAGTTATTATAGGAAAGTTAAATACTACTTAAATCAGCAGCAAGTAGCAAGTAGTAGTAGTGCGTTCCGAATTAGCTATATTTCTACTTATTTGTATACAGGGTGTCTTTCCATATCCGACAAAATTTTTGAGAAGGTAGAACGGATCGAGATGAACGGAAAAGTCCTGTACCATTTTGCAATTTTCGTAATAGTTAACGAGTAATTAATTATTAAAAATCGTTGTCTTAGGCCGGCCTATCGCCCAATTCGAGCGCGTGGCAAGATGTGACCGCCCGGCGATCGATATTGCTATGCGCCTTACGAACAGTGTGGCATAGTTTTCGTCGCGAACGCACGTTTCACGCGCGTGATACGACCATGAGTGAACGTCAAGTGCCGACCGCCGCGCGCCGTTGCGCAACGTATTGTCATTCGTTTTTTGGTGTGGGAAGGCGTTAAAAACACGGAAATTCTTCGGCGTTTGCGAAATCAGTTCGGTAGTGAGTGCCTGAGTAGGTCTGCTGTGTTTAAATGGGCCAAAGCGTTCAAAGATGGCCGCGAAACCGTCGAGAATGAGCCGCATGATCGTCGACCGCGAACCAGCATCACACCAGACAACATTCGCCGCGTAGAACAACTCATTTTGGAGGACCGTAGGATGAATGTTCGAAACATTTCGGCTGAACTCGGCATTAGTATTGGTAGTGTAGAGTCTATCATCCACGAACACCTTCAATATCGGAGGAGCATTCCAGCACGAAGTGCGATTCTTCTCCAGGATAACGCGCGCCCTCATACCGCGCGTCTCACGCTCGATACAATACCAGAATTGGAGTGGGAGGTACTAGAACACCCCCCCCCCCTACAGTCCGGATTTATCACCCTGCGACTACCACATGTTTGGACCACTGAAAGAAGCCCTCGGAGGTCAAAGATTCAACACCGACGACGAGGTAGAGGAGTTCGTGCGCACATGGCTGTCCGAGTTGCCCAAGGAATTCTTCGATACTGGCATCAAAAAGCTTCCGGAGAGGTGGCAAAAATGTGTAACTAGTGAGGGGAATTACCTAGAAAAACTGTAAATTTTTGTAAATATTTTCGATAATAAATAAATGTGTCAGAGCGTTTGTCTCGATCATATTTGAACCGCCCTCGTATTATCGCGTAATTTAGAAAAACGTCTGAGCCAATAAGTGCACGGAGGAGCGGAAGGCCGGACTCGGCAGACATGCAAAATGGTGTGTTTGTTGACATCTCTCAAGAATCGATAGCGAGAGGTGGAGTCACGCATCGATCGATGAGAGACGACGGCGAGCGGGGAGCGGTGAGCGGGCGAACGGCGCGCAGCGAGAGAACGCGCGACATATGACAACGCGCCGAAAAAGTTTTTCTGGTGGTAGGAGAATAATACACCATTTTGCATGTCTGCCGAGTCCGGCCTTCAGCTCCTCCGTGCACTTATTGGCTCAGACGTTTTTCTTAATAATGCGATAATAATTACGGATTTTGTAAAATGGTATATAACTTTTCTTCTCAGTTTAACCCAATCTACTATAATCTTTGGAGTCGTCCATATCGAATCCGACACCCTGTATATAAAACAATGAACGCGTTAATTTGACATTTCTTTTTTCTCTGTGTGACCTAATAATAATATTTCTATGTGAATTTTGTATACAGAACTTTATATACAATAAATTTTAGGTACTAATAATTCGATTCAATAATGCAAATTCCATTTTCGAGAGGCAGGTGATCGCGGGAGGGAAGTTCACATTCGATCGAAGACAATTTTACGCGAGCGTTCTTCGTTCGAGTCGCACATTGAACGAAACCACGCGAAAGCGTTTCCTCCCCTTGGTTGGGGGAGGAACAGCCAAGAGAAGGAACAAAAAACCGTAGCGGCGCGTAATGGTGCGTCCCGTTGCTTCGCACGCGTCATTACAAAGTACACGGCGACTCGTTATCACCATTACATACCGCATCGACCGCGCGTATCGTCAAAGCACGGGATAGATCGATCAGGGAATGCG
>NW_011962489.1:0-2805 GCF_000949405.1 Vollenhovia emeryi
AATCCGACTACTTCGACAACACCGAAGACACCTTCCAATCAACCTGGGACTACATGACGGAAGCTCTCGAGGAACTCGAACCGGTCGTAAGCGCCAATCAGTCTCTCGATTCTAGCATCTCGCGTCCCGACACTTCTGCGCTCTCTATGTCGCAGCTTCCGCAAATTCGCCTACCGCCGTTCGACGGGAATTATGCCGAGTGGGAAAACTTTCGCGACCGATTTACCGCTCTGATCATTAAGAATAAGTCTCTTAGTGACTTCGCGCGCATGCACTACCTCGCGTCTTCCTTAAAGGGTCGAGCCCTTGATAGTATTAGCAATATCGCGGTGACATCAGATAACTTCAACATTGCTTGGAGCGCCTTAACGACTCGTTTTGAAAATAAACGGCGCCTCATTGCATCTCACTTCTCGTCCTTGCTGGGATTAACCGGAGTCGCTCGTGAGTCCGCCTCCGAGTTGCAGGCTCTCTGCGACAAAATTAATATTGCCGTCGCGTCACTGAAAGGCCTCAATCGTACACCAAGTGATCTTTGGAACGACTTTCTTGTTCATTTGTTATCGCAAAAATTGGACCCTTCTACTCGGAAGTCATGGAATTTAAAGACAAGCGACGCGGAAACCCCTCCGACATACGAGGAGCTCACGCGCTTTCTCGCCACTCGTATTCGCGCGCTCGAAGACAGCAGTCCCGCGGCGGCAGCGAAACCAACGAAGACAACGAATCCTCGCGTTCATGTGGCAAATGCGTCGGCCACCGCGACGACGGCGTGCCCCCTGTGCAAGGCCCGTCATTATCTTAGCGCATGCGTAAAGTTCACCGAGCAGAGTCCGACTCAACGCCGAGAAACTGTCAAGCGCCTCAAGCGGTGTTTCAACTGCCTGAGCGCCGCTCATACTGTACAAGACTGCAAAAGCCAGTATACTTGTCGCTCTTGCCAGAAGCGACATCATACACTACTCCATGTGGACTCGGATTCTGCCTCGAGTGTCGTCTCATCCCTCGCGCTTGCAACGCAGTCCGCGCAACCGAGCGCTGCGTCCAATGATGTAACGTCACTGCTCGCGTCCGCGACGACTCGCGATCGGGTTCACGTACTCCTCGCGACCGCGCGCGTTAAGATCAGTGTATCCTCTGGGCGTTCTATCGTATTGAGAGCTCTCATTGATCAGGGCTCAGAGGCGACGTTCATTTCCGAGTCACTGGCACAGACTCTCCGAGCAAAGCGCATACGGATGCCGACTACCATTTCGGCCGTAGGCGGCGTCAAACTCGGATCCGTGAGACACGCCGCGGACATCTCAATCTCTCCTCGCGACGCTGTAGCTCCGTTGTTATCAACTACGGCCCTCATTCTTGACTCCTTGACTTCATATGCTCCGAAACGCCGGTCGGACTTCTCGAATCTTTCGCATATCTCGAATCTTGTCTGGGCGGACACTGATCCTACTAGCTCTGATCCGATCCACATATTAATAGGAGCGGATCTCTACGGGGAGATCATTCTCGACGGAGTTAAAAGGGGCCGCCCTGGAGAGCCAATTGCGCAAAATTCCATCTTCGGGTGGATCATTTCTGGTCCTCTCTCTGTCGGTCCACCCTCCTCCTCAGATAACCTCCATCTCACGGTTCATCATTGCAGTCCGTCGCAGGCATTGAGCCGTGAAATCAACCGGTTCTGGGAGATCGAGGAAATTCCGTATGCTCACGTTCCTTCTCCGGAGGAAGAGCAATGCGAGCGGCACTTTCGCAGCTCACACTCTCGATCGTCAGATGGACGGTACATTGTTCGTCTGCCATTCCGTGCGGGTCATCCGATTGACGTTGGACAATCTAGGCGATCCGCGGAGCGCCTACTTACCTCTCTTTTACGTCGTTTCGCGTCGCAGCCGGATTTGAAACGCGAATACACAGCGTTCATGCGCGAGTACGAAGACCTCGGGCATATGCGCCAAGTTCCGGAGCAGAACGCGGCGTCGAATCAAATTCTCTATATCCCTCATCATCCGGTATTTCGAAGTGATAGTGCGACATCTCATTTGCGCGTCGTTTTTAACGCGTCCTGCATCACGAGTAACGGGTCCTCCTTGAACGATCACCTGCTCGCGGGCCTGAAGTTGCAGACGGACTTGCCCGCCATTCTGCTGCAGTAGCGATTGTTCCAATTCGTGTATTCTGCGGACATCGCTAAGATGTACCGCCAGATTTTAATCGACGAGCGTGATAGGGACTTCCAACGAATTTTGTGGCAGCCGGACTCGTCCGGTGCACCTCTTGACTATCAACTTATGACGGTTACATACGGGATGAAGTGTGCTCCGTATCTAGCGCTTCGCACGCTGAAGTGCCTCGCCGAAGACGACGGGTATCGCTTTCCACTTGCCGTGCCCATTCTGCAGGATCAAATCTATGTCGACGATATTCTCTTCGACGACCACCAGCTCGATTCGTTGCGTGAGCGACGGCGTCAGCTCGTCGCATTGCTGCATTGTGGTCGGTTCGAGCTGAGGAAGTGGGCTAGTAACTCTCCGGAGCTTCTCGAAGATATCGACCCTTCCAATCACGGATTGGCTTGTGATCTGCCTCTCGCACTTGACGATAAGGTCAAGGTGCTCGGCATCGCGTGGAATCCATCACGCGATGCTTTTCACTTTAAGGTTGTACTTGATAGCGCTGAGCCGAACAGCAAGCGCGCGATTCTGTCCACTATCGCTAAGTTGTACGATCCGCTGGGTTGGGTCACACCCGTCACCGCTGCCGCGAAGATTTTTATGCAGAACCTGTGGCGTTCGCAACTCGATT
>NW_011962490.1:0-2805 GCF_000949405.1 Vollenhovia emeryi
CTGCTACTTCCTTGTTTCCTCTCTCCTCCACTCTGTCCTCTCTCCCCCTTCCGCCCTTCCCCGTCCGCTGCCCTCGTTCCTCCTTTCGCCTTCCTCTCCTTCCTCCTCTCTCCGTCTCTCTCACCTCTCCCTCGCTCTTCTCCTCTCCTACTTACTCCCTTCTGTCTTCTTCTCTTCCACCATTCCTTCACCTTCTGCCTCCGATTCCTTTTCACCTCTACCTTCGCCTTCACTTACTCTTAGCGCTCGCTTTGCCTCCTACACTACCTGCCCCTCTCGTACACCTTCTCGTTTTCGATAATTTATAAATGTGTCAAATATACTTCTTGAAAAGGAGTAGAATTTCTGCCTCTGAATTTGGAACAAAAGTTTGGAACAAAAAGAATTTACTTGAAACAGATTTAAATTGTTCTTTCCTTTGAAATGTTCACGAAACATCGAAAAAATTCATGAAGAATGCGACTAATCCGGAATTTAGATCGAACACTTTTACACCGCAAAGGTCTCAAATATCATGTTCTAAATAATCTTCAATTTCACACTATATATTAAATTTGCATCAATATCTATAAATTAATATAAGATTTTTGAATTATTTTTCGAGTTTTGTTTTTTCACAGTTGTTTTTGACTATTATAAAAATAACATTTTTAAATCATTTACCTGAAGCTATTTCAAATTAACTACAGCAAAGTATTAAAACCTGAATTTTGTTTCGATTTTGTAAAATTAAATTTTTAAAAGTTTTTTCTAATGAATATTTCACGGTGTAGAATGACTTTCATTATATGCAGATAATCTATGTATATTGTGCATCATATAATTTATATGATTTTTATAATGTACAATGTATGTATATGTATACATATATGTTTTTATATAAAGTGTACAGACGTTGCTATGAACAGAAGCAAATTTGATTTGGGAACACATATAAAAAAAGGTGGTACTATATCTGCAAACAAAACTGGATTAGATACGTCTAATATAATAAATGATTCCTCAAACAAGTTAAGTAAGAAAAAATACAAGGAAGTAAATAAGACAGGAAATAATAAAAATGTAAGCATTAAAAAAATTACATTTAAGATTATTGAAAAGTAATATCAATAAAATTTGTAGCTTTTCAATGTACAAAAATCAGGTAATAATATAAATTGATTTAATATAAATCTAACCCAAAAATGATTTATTTACAGAGCGATAATCTTGTAGAATATAAAACTGATAAATACAGAATACTTGAGAAAAGGTAAATATATTTTTAATAATTTTCAATAATATTAATAAAGATCAATAGATTTATGGATAAAAAATAAATATCTTTAACAAAGGTAAATTGATTTAATATATAACAATGTAACTGAATTATGCATATTAATTTATAGATCGAAAAATTACAAATAATAAACGAAGATCTGCGAAGAAAAAAATTGAAATTAAAGGATGGAATTAAAAATAAAGAAGAAATCATTAATGATTTAATGACTTTAAATATACAACTTCAAAATAAAGTGATCTCAGAATATTCCAAAGTTTATGAGAAAAATGAGGAAATTCAGATAAAAGTCTTGAGTAATTTCGATGAACTCATGCGTATGTATCTCTTACAAATTTTCTATTTATACATATAACATTTCTTTCAAATAAGTTTCTTTTTCTTTAATAGACATAGTGTCCGAATATTTTAAAACACATCCTATGACACAACAAAATCAAATTGGACAGCTTCCTGTAGGTTATAGAAACATTGAACGTAATGAGGTAGATATGAAAACTGTTTAACTTTCAATAGTGTCTTCCAAATTGGAAATATAATATTTATCTATATAACACATTTTAAAAATTACAAGTTGGACTACCTTCATCTTGACTTGTTAACCCACATTGGCGTTCCTGGTGTTATATAGTTAAAATAGTTTTAAACGTGGTGGGGCGATGATTAGAGTGGGGGCATGCCCGCCGGCTGGGCGCCCGCGGACGCCCGTTGCCCGTTAGAGTGGGGGCATGCCCGTCGGCTCGGGGCCCGCGGACGCCCGTTGCCCGCGGTTTAGACAATTTAATGCAAATAAATATTTTATTTTAAAGTACAAAAACTTGGCGCTGCTCAACCGAATTTTAATAGGTAATTACCAAAGTTTTGCAATAAGTTTTCGGAATACTTGTATGAATGAATGAATGAATATATTTATTGTTTCCCCTTAGGGTTTACAAGGCGCTTTTTCGTGGGAGCGTTCCCGAACCCCTAACAATCCTTTCTCCCCTTTTCCTGGTCATTTGCGACCTCACATTCCTTCTAAATTCCCCCCTTCTTTCTCCTCTTCATCCTCTTCTAACTCTCTCTCTCCTCTTCCTCTGCTTTCCTCTTCCCTTCCTCTTCCTCTCCTTCTCCTCTTCTTCTCCTCCTTCCTCTCTTCCGTTTCCTATTTTCGCAATAAAAACACTCCTTCCCTCCGCTTTACAGTTTTCTCTTATATCTACTTTGCGTGGGTGCGTGATCACTCAAGTCCACGCGCCCACGCTCGCATTTCTCCCCGCCACACACACACACCTTACGCTCGTTTCCCCCCTCTCGACTTCCGTTTCCTCTTGCTTTTCTTTATTTTCTTTCTCTCCATGTTATTTGCCGAAATTCATACTCCCCTTCTCCCTTATCCTCTCCCTCTCCCGGTGCTCCTCTCTCTCATTCCTCTCTCTCTCTCTCTCTCTCTCTCTCTCTCTCTCTCTCTCTCTCTCTCTCTCTCTCTCTCTCTCTCTCTCTCTCTCTCTCTCTCTCTCTCTCTCTCTCTCTCTCTCTCTCTCTCT
>NW_011962491.1:0-2806 GCF_000949405.1 Vollenhovia emeryi
GTTTGTTCCGATTTTTAATCAATAAATTTATTGATTAAAAACTGGGACGAACTTTTTCATCAACCTAATATAAGAAACGTAACGCAAGTTATAAAATCAATTTTATTTTGATTACAATAAAAATTGCAAAACACTGAACTGGTAAATATTGAATTGATAGGTAAAATTGAAAACTTATATATTGTGGTCTATTAATTACGTCTTTCATTGAACAAAGCAAAAGATATACAAGTTTTCAATTTCTTAACTATCAATTCATGTTGTTTACCATATGTTGAACACTATCTGTCTCTGTTCCGGATTCAATTATGAATCTCGGTCTGTTCGTCACCGGCGTGATGGCAGCATCAGCCGGATCAGAGCGTGCAGCGCCACAGGGGCGCTGCGCGCGCATGCCCGATCGCGACGCGAGGCGACCGCGCTTCGGCACGCTCGTTTCCGGGGCTTTTCGCTCATGGCCATAGTACGAAGTACACGCGTCGTGCAGTGCTAAAGATTCTCAAGTGCTATAGTGGACTTTCTTAATCACGGACAGACTCAGTGTGGACAAAGAGTGAACTCAGCAGTGCGATTCAACCAGGACAGCTCGGGATACAGCATCACCGGCAGCACAAGCTCACCACGCATCGCACGCCGGCGTCGCGTGGACACGGCTCACGGGCATCCGCAATCACGAGGCCGGTCATCGATTAGTACAATCAACCCGTGCAAGTGACAAAGAGACAGATCATCCCCATTAGACTCTAGACTGCTCAACTGTAAGCTTTTTACATGTATTAAACGGACCACGGTATTTTACTCTAACTATCCGAGTTACGATCACGTGATTTATAACCTCTCAAGCGTACATCCGTTCCCCGATCTCTCGCCGCAAAGTCCTCTCAGCCCTGCTACCAACCGCAGCGGTCCAGCGAGCTCTCCCAAAAGAGAGTCGCGAACAGTCTCCCTTAAATTTATGGGATAGGATGATAGCCATTTAAGGTTTTTAAAAATGACATTTTTTCGCCATCGAGTAGTTTTATATTTCTTATCGAAGAAACTGAAAGGTAGGGTGGTTTATTGTCGAGGACTCGCATTCTTCCAGTTACCATAATTTGTGATCCATAAGTGAAGTCATCCTCAAATTTTCCGTCAAGTGTAATCAAAACAGTTAGATTATAATGACCGTCGGTGATCGCACCAATGTAAAAATTATTGTTGGGTGATTTTTCGAAAATCATTTTTATATAACTAATTATTTCTGTAAATAAATTAAAATATGGTATACGGTATACAAATTATACAAATAATTAATTTGTATAATTAATTAAACTTTTATTAATTTATTCAGAAAAATAATAATATTTGATTTGGCAATAATTAGAAAATTGGAACTTAAAAATAACCAAATTACCTATTATTAATCCATTTTTTGCTCTGGCTTGATGTATTTCGGTCACATGAATATTTTCAATTTGTTGTGGTGTTTTATAAATGCCAATAGGTACGACAATAGTACAAGTTCGAATTAGTAATTCATATGGGAAAGATGCAGTGTGTAAAAATTCTTTTTTTGAAGGGATTTTAGGTACTACCTTTTGTAAAGTATAAACCTATAATTTTATAATTTATTTTTATTATTATAGTAAATGTTGAAAAAATCATAATTATTTATATTACTATTTACTTATTTTATATTATTTATATTATTATTTATAATAGATATTTTAAGTAATTTATAAATAACAGAAAACACATACATGATTATATTTTTAAAATATATTTAATATGTGTTTTAAAATTAAATTAAGTAATTTAAAATTTATTAAATTAAATAAATTAGTAAGGCTCGTATGTGTTCAACACAAATTTCAAAGAATTTAAAGGACTCAGAGCCGTGACAGGATGGTAGTGTCTAAATATTCTATTCTAAATTTATTGCGAAAAAATATCACCTCGGCCAGGGTTTGAACCTGGACCTCCCTCTCGCTAGGCGGGCATCTCAACCAATTCGAATCAAACCCTGGCCGAGGTGATATTTTTTCGCAATAAATTTAGAATAGAATATTTAGACACTACCATCCTGTCACGGCTCCGAGTCCTTTAAATTCTTTGAAATTTGTGTTAAAATTTATTAATGCTATTAAATGAATTTTTTATAATATTATATATTATATATAAAAATGCCTCACCTGTTCTGTTTTAGTTATTAAAGCTGCATATTTGATAGCTAATTCGTTCCAAGCTGTGATTTGAATGGTAATTTCACCGTTGCTCATAATGAAATTAAAGAGATGCGTTTTTTTGTTATTCCTTTCGCTTGATTTAATTTGAAAAATTGAACTGACGTAACCTGTTATTTCACTATAATAATCCAAACAATTATTAAAAATTTATAAAAAACATGTGAAAATTATTATATATTACTAAAAAGTTTCACAATTAAAATGTTTAAATTAAAATAAAGCATATTAAATGTATAAAATTTTATAGTTTTAATGAATCTAATGTATACTTCTTATATATATTTTTTTTTTAAATAATTATGTATTAATTATTATAAAGAAGTATAAATTAGGTTATGATACATTAAAACTATTGAAAAAAATATATATACATATAATATATCTAGACTTCCGTTTCCGGCAGCGAGCGAGCGACAGTGTGTGTGATTGAGCGAGAGAGTGAAAAGTGGCTAGAGTAGGAAAGAGAGCGTTGGTGGAGGAACGAGGTACGGGTGGACGTGCAGGAGATCGAAGAGAAGGCGGGAGAGAGAAGGGGAGGCGCGAGGGTGAGTAGGAAAGCCACAGAGGTGAGAAGGGAGGGT
>NW_011962492.1:0-2807 GCF_000949405.1 Vollenhovia emeryi
GATTCAGGACTTTTCTGTTCATCTCGATCCGTTCTACCTTCTCACGAGCTCTGGTACAAATGTTATGACTCACCCTGTATACGTTACATTACACAAAAATTTTTAATAATTGGAATACTATTGCAACAGCAAAATCCGGAGACTAAATCAAGTAAAAAAAGTCCTGTACTACCTTTTCCCTCCGACAAACAGTTATTGAGATATTATAAGCTAAATATTGAAAAAGTTATAAATTTTCTCTTGAATATCTCAAAACGTATTAAGCAAATAAAAAATGTTTCAGACAAAAGTTCATATTAATTGGTAGAATAAGTTAGTATATTAAACCATAGGGATTTTATTTAAAAAATTGAAGATGACCTTCACGTAATCTTCAAGCATGTATTCAAGGTTAAATTCAAAACACCATCTTATTTCCCCCTCGAAGCCCAACAACTTTTGCTGAGGTCATTTTTTGTTAGCCGTCTTCCCCCAAAAGATATATACGTGGATCATTTAAAATGTGACACCCTATATACCATTCCCCAAAGAGGTTCCTATTTTACAAACGATGACAATTTAAGCAATTGATGAAGGTACTCGTGAAAGAGCGTGATGGCAGATAGTTCAAGCAACTTCTATCAAAAAGTAGTATCAGTTATCCATAAAAGACATGTGAGATGTAGGTTCAGGTTTGTGGAACAATATTAAAATTTGCACAAGTAATCTGAAGTATTATATTAATCAGTAGCAATTCAATCTTCACTGCATTGTTTTCTTTCTTATAGCGAGCATCTGGGGTTCTTTTGATAAACTCATGATATTTACGTGCAACCTTTATTCGTCTAAACTCTAAACGGAAATTAATAGGAAGAGGAATAATGTTTTGTGTTGACTAGAGAAAGAATGGTTACATACACGGAACCGTTTGAAACCGTCATATTCAATCCGTCGAGCACCAATTCTTCTTTCCCATAACGCTTCACAGCGTTCTTTACAACCACTACGTTTTGCTGCAACATTCTGCGTCTGCGAATTGGTGATGTCAGTCCTATCAAACTGTAACAAATGTTTTTTTAGTGATTAGTTTTTTAAAAAGTAAGAATAGAATTTACTAGTCATTTTTAATAGGAAAACATTTTTTGGAATATTATATTTTATTTTTAATTGTAATTTATGTTATTACACATTGACTATTTTATTGCTTTTCGACGCACTGTTGGTATTGGAAAATTCGCGAATATCTTATTGTAACGTGGTGAAACATGATATTTAAACAATGCCTTGCCTAAGACTTTATATGTATATGTATATACTCTTTGAACGTCAATCAGTGCATTATCACTGAAAACAGTTGTATGTCACTGAATTATTCAATCCTTTGAAAAAATATCGACTGGACTTTATTAAAACCAACGTTTAATGTTCTCTGCATTTCAAAATTGATATTAAACATAAACGAAAGTATACTTGTTTCTTTTTATTTCCAGGCCCTTCCACCAATTCACTTAATCACGAGAACACCATATAAATGAAACAATATCATGTTTTACCTCGTTACAATAAGATATTCGCAAATTTTCCAACATGTGCACTTTTATATAATTAATAATGCATCAATTGTATGCTTGTACGTATTGTATACAAAGAGAATGTGTAACGTGTATGTTATATATTCTATGTGTCAGAAATCTAGAATCTTGAAATTATTATACGATTATTACAGACATCCTTTATGGAGCTTATTTATAAGTAGATACGTTTAATAAATGGACGTAACACTCTCTACTAGTACACGATGACTACTGAATAACGCGGTTTTACTCCGATCGACCTTACGTGTATCTTTTTCTTTCTATCTGTATAAACAGAATTTACGTAATATTTGATAAAACATTTAAAATTCTTAACTCTTCTGTTCTACAATTTAAATGAAGCATCGCTTTGCGTGAGGGTATATTCCGATTATTTAATTGTATGTATATGTAGATGCAAAGATGTATTTAACCTATGCGAAGTATGGTTTTTGCTTTTTTACGTAGAATTGTAATTTGTGAGATATATTGAAAAAAGAAAAATTGCGCATTGGAGACGTCAACATCCTGTTTGTCGGAAAGTAGAACATGAACAAGCTGTAACAGAATTACAAAGTGTGCTCATTAATTGTTATGTAGTATCCTAAATGCGGCCATTTTCGAAATGGTAAATCTTAGAAGGTATCATAAGCATAAAGCAATTTCAACACAATTTCGAGAACAAAATTTGTAACGCGTCATATTGGAATCATCTGTAAGTCTGTCATCACGGTAATCAAATTTTTTATTGGTCCTGTTTTTATTGGTTTTTATTCCGTTTATAGATTACATATAATTATTTTAGAAAACTTTGAAGGGTATAATAAAAAATTCAAGTATTACATATTGAGTCTCAAAGACGTAACTTTTGTAAATAAAATTACGTATTTTTAAGTAGATTTTACAGATATTTATAGTTTTTAATATTACAGTAAATATTTGTAAGAAACGACACCTTCTGATCGGATTTAAAGAACATAGAAATGACATAAAAAGAGACGAAAGCTGTCACTCTGTGGATAGTGAACATCGTGTATTACATGATCACGAGTTCAATTGGTTGAAACCAAGAATTTTGCATGGCGAGCGCCTCAGGAAAATACTACGATGTTTCTTGAAAGTATTCAAATTATTCTTATTTCGCTCTTAAAGCTTCCTCTATGAGGAAGCCATGTGCAAATTTCTAATTTGCACACTTTACTTTGCTTTTATTCTAATTAGAAATTTGCACATTGCTTCCATTGTTATGGCTTC
>NW_011962493.1:0-2806 GCF_000949405.1 Vollenhovia emeryi
CGAGAAGAAGGGCGTCATTTATATGCGATTATCCAATCAGGTAGTACTAGAAGGAGACAAGGATTCACCCAACGCACCTCTCTCTCGGCAACAGCCAGAACTATAGATCACTCATTCCAGTATGTATAGAGTTCACTGCTTATAACTAGTCTACGACCCTTGCGACGCTAAGATGCGACTAATGTAGAACGACCTTAACGTGTGCGCTTGTAGGCAGAGTGTGTCTCTTTCTTTCTTATAAAAGCGTGTGGAAAGAGAAAGATACACTCTGAACTAGTGCAGTTAGGCGCACGCAGTACCTAATACGCATGCGCTATGAGACAATGACACACCGGCCTCTATTGCAGCGTTCTCTTTCTACGGCTATATCGCGTCCTTCGTTGACTCCCTCCCTCTATCTGTAATAGCTCTATGGACCGAAGTCTTATATGCGTATCTACGCAATTATACGCGACGGTAAAGCCTATTACACAATGCCAGGCAACAGGCAACAGGAACAGGGAATAGAATTTTTGAAGCGTTGGATTCGTCGGAAATTTTCTTCCAACCAATCCAACGCGTTAGAAATTCTATTCCCTGTTCCTGTTGCCTGTTGCCTGGCATTGTGTGATGGGCTTAACACGCGCGTCACTCTCGGGTGCCCAGGCCGAAGTACAACATGCGTATCTACGCAATTCTTTATCACGCGGTAACACGTGCGTCACTTACGGGTGCCTAAGCCGAAGTACAACATGCGTAGCTACGCAATTCTTTATCACGCGGTAATACATGCATTAAGGCCTTTGCACGTAAAAAAGCATTAACCGTAACCGTAATTTTAGTCCATAACCTACGGACCCTACGTAATTTTAGTCCGTAACCTTAGGAATTTTACTTGGGTTGCTCCATCTGTCTGTATGTGTTGAAAACTACGATTACGGACTAAAATTACGGTTACGGTTAACGCTTTTTTACGTGCAAAGGCCTTTACTTTCAGGTGCCCAAGCCGAAGTATTCTCCCCGTGCCCCTCCACCGATCGTCACGCTCGCCTGTTGCGATCCGGTGGGGGATCGCGTGACCTCTTTCTACCAATGGCATGTTGTGTCTGTTACTGAGCGCGAGGATACGCCTATCCGAGCGTCACGTAGCGCTATGCCCAATCCGCGTTGATGCAGCCGCCGCGTGCGCGCCGTCGCTAAATCGCGGGCGATTCAAACGGCGGTTGTTACCGAACTAAACGTTTACAAAATAACATAACAATTTATGTCAAAGTAACGTTACGTTATATATCGGTTATATTTTAGATAAAATATTTGCACGTTTCAGGTTACATTTGTAGTTTCTTACCTTTCCACATTCAAAATAGATGTCTGCTAAACTTATCCAAAAGGTAGCAATGGTAGCAATTACATCTTCGTCCTTGGAATCTCTGTACTTCACAACATGTTCCTTGGCAGTGGTAATCCAATCGTAATCGATTTGTCTCAATGATATACAACAACTCGTGGCTGTAACAAGATTTATATTAACTCATCAATGAAACATTGTCTTCTCTTAATTACGATAAATGCTAAATTATTATTGTGGTATTGCGTTTTGTATTAGCGTATTAGTGTATTAGTGTATTAGTGTATTAGTGCGGTATCGTCCTTTGATGTAACTCGACGTAGATCCGAAGAAACTGCGTATGACTGTCGGCATGATTGAAGTCGCGCCGCGCAGCGTACCGGTGATGCGATATGATTCTTTTCATTTTCTTTTGTTCCCTGTGCTGTACCGCGACTCTTCGGCGTCTGAGATAACAGCGCCAAAGGATGCCGCTTCGACTTTTCGGCGTCTGTGGAAACAGCGCCGAAGGATGTCGCTTTGTCTTTTCGGCTATATAAGGCCGGATCGAAGTGAGGCATTAGGCATTTGAGTCTCGTCGATCACGTTGACAAGTTGCGTTGTGAGCTGCGTTGCAGAGAGTTGTGTCGCGTGTTCGAGTTGCGTAGTTGCATCGCGTTGTTAATTTGCGTAGATTATCTTATAGTTTATACTGTGGACACTGTTAATTTGAACATTGAACATTAAATATACTCTATCCTAAAACTTCACATTCACTCTTGTCGCCATCCTAGCCACCGATCCCACATTATAATGGTTGACATAAGCTATAAATAATTGTATGATCGTTATTTCTAATGCCAGCTTGTATGCCAATGTCCATATTTCAGCCTCGCAGTCTTCATACCGATATAATCGCGAGCATATTCACCGGCCGTTATCAGCATGCAAAGTATAAGCTTAATTAGGCTCCCAATCCTTGACAATTTTTTCTATTAACAATAAAGTACGCTCACATGATTACTGGGCTACAAGCTTTCGATAATAGCCCGACACAATAAATACTCTCTAGCAACTTACAAAGTAGCGACTAAACAGTTGCTTCCACTTCTCCAAACAGTTTTGCAGATACAACTTAAGATTGGTGTCCTTTTTTACATTTATCATAGTGTAACTACATTTGGAGATTTGTTCTCGACTAGATCTCGTAGCTTGGGAGCGCACAGAGCAAACGTTGTACTTTCTATTTCCAACTCGCAAGTTCTTCGCAAAGGTAAAAAGACTTCAATTAGCTTCCAAGCACAGAACAGCTACGGAGTTAGACTTTTTCTGCTTCAATTCGTGTATAGCTTGCTCGTGGTACTTCAGAATAGAGCTCTCGTAATTGAAACCTAAGAAATCCCTGATGGAAAAATTTTGCTGAAAACGTAATGAAATTTGCTGAAATTTGGTTGAAAATCTCTTGCAATTGACCCAATTTCATTATCATTTCAGCAATTT
>NW_011962494.1:0-2807 GCF_000949405.1 Vollenhovia emeryi
GATGGCGGACGAGTCAGCTCCCCTTTATCTAGTAGCTCTACGACCACCAGTAGGCTGCCCTCTCCATCGTTAGGCCTAGACAGGTCCAACAAAGAAAAATTCCAAGTGGAATTTCCTGTGCAGGCCCTGAATAAGCACTGACGTGATTGTCCCTAGCAAGGCCTTCCATCGTTGGGCCTAGACAGGTCCAACAAAGAAAAATTCCAAGTGGAATTTCCTAAACAGGTCCTGAATAGGCACTGGCATGAATGCCCCTAAACATATAAATATACTTATATGATCTAGTCAGTGTCTCATTTATTCAATTTTTTAAATAGTTTAAAGTCTTAAAGAATTATATAGTTTGCAGACTTAGACTGAGATAAAATTCACATAATAAATTTCAAGTAAAATTAAGTAATTATGACTCGATTCTGAAGACTAGTATTGATGTAGAAAATTTCACACAAACAAGCTACATTTTATTTAAAGTCTGCATTTTAATGTTGTTATAGTGATTATTTTAAAATGTTACAAATAAATCAAAAGTGAAAAATGATTACTTATTAATAGTTAATGACACACAATTATGTAAGGTAAGTATTTTGATACATTTCACTATATATTTTAAATAGATAAGGAAGTATTTTAGCATTACAAAATCTTTTGTAATTTTGAAAAAAAAATTAATGGATAAAAAGAAGGAAGAGAGAAAGAAAGAAGATTTCGAAATAAATATGGTTAGAATTTTTTATTTATGTATATTATTATGTGTGAAGTAAGGGTAAGATACAAATAGTTTTATCTTCACCTAGTTGATCTGATTGCGTATATAAAGTTACTAATTTACATTTTACATGGTCTATTGATACATTAATTTCTTTAGCGGGATCTTTGTCTTTAATTCTCCATACATTAATTCGATTTGATTTAAATGGATATGTATACATAGCTCTTTCTTTCTTTAATTCTTTACCTGTTATCATAATGTTTAACGAATTAAGCGGTCTTGACAATAGTTCTACCATTACGCATGCTCCATCATCTAATACTACATCATCAGGATAAGTATTTTTTATTGTAAATTCTTTATATTTTAATGACGTAATATTAAAAATATTATTAAGCTGTTTTTCTTTTTTTATTTGTAGTACAGGTGGAATATTAGGTATTTCTTTGTTTACAAGATACTTTTCATGAAGTCTGCGACATATTTGAGCCAAAACGTGATTTCCTGAACGAACAAGTTGTTTAATTTTACCCAGTGAATTGTCAAAAGAAAAACAAGTTATTTTGCTTAAATTACATTTCAGGTTAGTAACATCATCAGCCAAATGTGTTAAATCGTGCATATTTATTGATTGTGATTTTTTCCATAATATTTTTGTGATAATTTAACAAATTTGTGAAGATATGTGTTTGCTTTTCCGGAATATCTCAAAGCGTATTCATCACTTGATAACAAGCGACATGCGGTGTGAAATAATAGGAAATGTTTATAAAGTTTCGGTTTTAATAATTTCTTAAAAAGTATAGGTCCACTATAAAGAAGGATAAATCTGAGTTCAGTCGCTTTTAATTTATGATAGCAAAATATTTCACTAATGATCTTGTTTTACGCTGATATTCACAAGGTATTTGTCCTGACATTTTTATCGATCTTTCTGTTAAAATTTGTTTTTGACGATAACTTAACTTAAATGCTGAATTTTCAAGCCAAAATTCAAGTAATTTTTTCATAATTCCGATACAGCACAAATGCATAAAATCTAGTACAAATTCATTTATAATGTCTATTGGAAGATTAATTTCTAAAAGCGGTGAAACTCCGATATGATGCTCAGGTTGTTCTTGCATTCGAAAACTCCTGTCTGTTCTTTTATCATAATTACCATAAGGGAATACCACTCTATTCTCAAATCTTTCTCCTCGTATAACACATCGTTCACATGCGAAATAAGTGTGACCTTTACACTGTTTTAAAAAAGATCTAGCTGGTGTATCGCATGTAAAACATTTTATATGAACTTTGAAGTGTTTACTATTAATTTCTACACCGCTAATATTTAATATATTTATTTCATCTATGAATTTTCTTAAAAATAATTCTATAGTACCTGGCTTTTGATTACCGCAATAAATAGCAACGGGGAATGGTTTATATGTGTCTGGAGAATAATCAATTTTGGCTAAAATTGGCCATAACTGGTGTAAACTGGAATGAAATAATGGCATTCCATCTACATTTAATATTAAATTAATGTCTTCATTATGAAGTTCAACATTTATGTTTTGAATTCCATTTTTTATACCAAAATAGACAAATTCTCCGTCTTCTAATTGTTGAATATCATATTCCGCCGTGTTTGTACTAAGAAATACCTTAGGTGAGTTTGGCAATTGTGGAATTAAACGTCACCTTAAAATATGCAATAACTTATGTAACTGTGCAGCGGGAATATTGCAATCAACAGCCCATGTACGAAGTTCACTAATTTCTTCCTCGTTATTGTTGCAGTCAGCTTGAGGAAATTGATTATCTGTTTCTTCAGCATTGTTATAATCTATCCAGTCTTCATCGGATTCATTATTATCCTACAAAAAAATTTTAATTGAAATTTTACAAATATAAGAAAAAAACACATAAGAATTTCGGGATACAAATTCAAAGGCACACGACTCGCGGCGTTTAAATCCACAAATATAATATGTAATATACAGGGTGTATGATGCAAAAGTAGCCACCTTGAAAATAGTGGCAGATTGGGTTAAACTAAGGAGAAATATCATGTACCGCGGTACAAAGTAACAATAGTTATCGAGTAATC
>NW_011962495.1:0-2808 GCF_000949405.1 Vollenhovia emeryi
TCGTGATATTGTGTTAGTTTTGATAAAATTCTGAGGGATTTTGTTCAGGAAGGAGATTTCATATCAAAATTTTCAAATTATGTTGTTATTTTTAAAAATAACATTTTGGAAGGTTGAGAAACAAAAATAAAATTTTAATTAAAGATTTATTGCACTTAAAATTTTATTATTGTGCAAGTTACAAGTTACAAGTATCAGACTGCTATATACTAAACGACTAGAATTCTCAGTCTCTGACTCTAACTGAATAACTTTCGCTTTCAGTTTCAAACTGTTCAAACATGAAGTCTAAATAAAAACTTATATCTATATCATTAGTGCTATCAGAAACAGGTACATAATTGATAACATCTAACATTACAATCACTTTTATAAAAATTTTCCAAAATACAGTTTGAAAAGGTTAAGAAATAAAAAGAAAATTTTAATTAAAGTATTATTGCACGTGAAATTATTATTTCGCAATCAGACTGGTACTAAACTACCAGAAATACCAGAATTCTCAGTCTCTGACTCTGACTCTGATTGTGAGTAACTTTCGCTTTCAGTTTCAAACTGTTCAAACATGAAGTCTAAATCAAAACCTAAATCTATATCATTAGTGCTATCAGAATCAGGTTCATAATTGGTAACATTACAATCATTTTCATATAAATTCTTATTTTTAGCTTTGGGCGGCTTTTCAGGTAATGCGTTTGCGGTAAAACGCAGATTGCATTTGATCGCAACTTGTTTTTGAACTCGTTCATTTGTCAATCTGTTTCTTATCTTTGAATGAACAAAGCCATGAGTTGACCAGTTGCGCTCACAAGCAGCTGAACTAGATGGGACATTAAATAATCGCATAGCAATAGGATAAAGATTTTGATCTGAACAAAATCCTCCCCACCAAGTGGCAGGGCTCACATGAACAGCAGCTTCCCAGATACTTTTGTTAGAAAAAAAACCAGTTTTTGTTCTAAATTCAGCTAAATTTGCCAAGACCAAACTTTTTTTCAAATTCAGGAATTCACATTGCTTACTTATGAATTGAAAAGCTAATTGCTTTTTAGTTAATTCTAAATTCTTTCAAAAATAATTTGGATCCAGTAAATTGGCAGCAAAATGAATATCAGAATTACAATAGTACAGCCTTTCGGCAATAGCTTTATTCACTTTTACTTTCTCGTCATCTGTGAGTATTGAAGAAGCATCAACTGCAAGAGGAACATCAAGACTAAGACGTTTTGTTAGTTGAAATACTTCTGAAAGTATAGTTTTATCACTTTCTACTTTAGATATTGCATTAGAGATTTGAATCAACAATTTGTTTAATTCACTTATAGGCTCCCAAAAACCATCATTGTCCAAAACTAAATCCCGTATCTCTTTTTTAACATCAAGATTTTCTTCAATTACTGTAGCCTGCATTGCTGCTTTGTTGGATCTGATTGAGTATAAAGAAATTACCAAGTAAAACCATCTAGTTTTTGGTGGCAGCTTAAGAGAAATAGCCTTAGACCCATACTTTTCTTTCTGCTGTAAATTGAAAACAGCATTAATAACGTGATGATTCTTGAATTCTTTAATTACCCTTTTTACTTTTTTCTTTATAGACTGAACTCCTGGCTGTTTTATTATATCATTCACAAGCAAATTTAATGAATGTGCACAGCAACCAATTGTCACAATGTGAGGATATTTTTCATTCACCAGATGCCATGCTGCACGCATGTTAGCTGCATTGTCAGTAACGATTAAAAATATAGATTTCACATCCACATCATCTTTGACAAGATCATCTATTATCTTAAATATTTCGCCGGATAAAAACTTAGCTGTTTCCCGCTCTTTACCAGGTGCGACTGATTTCAAAAATATCGGCTCTGGAGTGGATATCATAAAGTTTATTAAATTCTCTCCTCTTATATTTGTCCATCCATCAGTTACGATACTCAAACACGGAGCAGCTTTAATCTTTGATTTTATAGACTGCATAACCTGGTCATATTCAGAATTTAAAAGAAGATTACTTATTTGGTACGCAGATGGAGGTTCATAGGAAGAACGCATAAGAGACATAGCAAACTTCCAATATGGATTTTCAAAGATGGAAAAGGAAACACCATGAAAAGGAACACCAGTAACAAATACTGCCCTAGCCAAAGCCTGGTCAATTTTTGTCTTCATTCTCTCTGTTGTTATTGAAACAAATTTCTTTAAAGTCTCATTAGATTTTGAGGATTTTGAACTGCTTGATACTGAAGGCGTATTGACTGGATCTGATTTAGATGAAGAAGTAGCAACAGAAATGATTGATGTAGAGAGTACGAGGTTGTTGTCCTCGTCATCACTGGTATCGCTTTGAATTCTTAATTTCCTTGTACTTGAATGTTTCTAAAACATAAAAAAGCAATAGAAATATATCATTGTTTTGATCAATTTTTATGATTATACAAAATAAATAAAAGCAGCCGAATAGAGTAAAAAACGCAGGTATCAAAGGGTATAGCCGGTTAAGGTAGGCAAATCTGCCCCCGCATGTATCAGATCCAAATTGGTGTAATAAGTTGATACCCATGTGGTATAAAATTATCCCAAACATTAACCTTGTAATCACATTTTTATAGGAGTTATGGAGGGGGTAAGTAAAATAAAAAAAGTAATTTTTCTCGAAAACGGCTGAATCGATTTTGACGAAAAAAATATATGTTCTGGAGATCAATGAAATAATTGTACAAAAAAATTAAAAAAAATTTTCGACCTTAAAAAAATAAGTAAAAAAATTTTTTTGTTAAAAAATAATTTTTTTTAGGGCAATGTTTTTGA
>NW_011962496.1:0-2809 GCF_000949405.1 Vollenhovia emeryi
CGGGGCGAGCGGTCTGGGATGGGGCCGGGCGGGGAGCGCGCCGGCATTGGCGGAGCCGCTGCCTCGCTGGGCGGGACGTGGTCCCGTTTCGGTGGGGTGGTGGGACCCGACCCCGGTGGCGCAACCGCGCGTGGCGCGGGTCACCGGGTGGACGGACAGGAGGGGAGCCTTGGTCCTGGTCGCGTAGGATGGCGAGTGGAGGTAAACTCCACCGGGTTGGGGAGGCCAGGGCCGGGGCTCGGCCCCGGGGCCGCCGGAACGTATTTCCGGTTCGGGCCCGGGGTGAGAGATGACGTGTCGCCGGGGCCGCTCGGACGTATTCCGAGGCGGGGCTCGGCGGCACGGGGCCCTCCGGAGCCGCTGGGACGTTTCCCAGGCGGGGTCCGGAGGGCCGCTGGCGGGGGGCTGTCGTGGTCCCGGGCAGTGTCCCGGACCCGGCAGCCTGCTCGGACGAGGGGGACTTTGGGGGTGTCACGCTCCCCATTGCACTCCGTGCCGGGGGGCCCACGTGATAGCCCACGTGTCCTAGCGTGGACTACCCCCCGGCGGTAGGCGCAGCCACGCCGGTCGCCGCGGCGGGCGGGGTGAAGGGGGGGCGGGCTTCCCCCGACACTTCCGTCTGTCCGCGGGGCCTCCCCGCCTTGGCAGGCACGTGCAGGGTGTCCGCGAGGTCGGAGTCGCGGAACCCCCGAAAACCCCCCTATAGCGGGGGGGTGAGTAGGGGGCTGGAGCCCAGTGGCGGGGTGCGGTATTCCCCCCGCCCCGTGGCATAGGCCGACTCCCCCGGGTGAACTCGGGGGCCCGGGCCGCGGCCGGCGTCCGTGGTCATGTCTCGCGGTCGGTCGTGGCCCGGTGGGGGTATACCCCGGTCGGCGGAGCCCTGCACGGAGTGGGAATCAATGAAAAAATGGAGTCTAACGAAAACCTTTTTTTTCTGGCACAGAGGAGGGTATGGAGGAGGGAGAAGGCACGCAGCCGCGGACATCAGCGGCGCGCGTGCGGGGGAAGGAGCAGGATGGCGAGACGGCCCACGAACAGCCCGGGCCGTCTGGGCCGTCTGGCCCCACGGTCAGGAGCGTGGAGGAGGTTAGCGTGGTGATCGACAGGCTTAGGGGCCCACCCGGCCCCAAGTCTGCCAAGATCCGGGCTAAGAAGGAGAAGAACGCAAAGCGGACGAGGTCGGACCCCCAAGTCCGGGCCCGCTCGACGGATGAGGAGGAGGACTCGACGGCTCTGGCTAACCGGATAAGTCTGAGGTCCAAGGGATCCCCCTCCCCGAGGAATACGGAGGGGGAGGGCACGTCCGCGCCGAGCGACAGCGACGCCTTCGACGACGCTGCCAACATGGTGGACCCCGAGGGGGACGGTGGCTCCGACGGGAGTGCCGAGTTCCACTTTTCATCCCGCTCGGGGGCCACAAAGAGGAGCCGGAGCGGCGGGAGGGGGAAAGGCGCGAAGGTGGCGCGCCCCCTCGGCAGCTCCAGCGGGGAGGAGGAGGACTTCCTCCGCCACCTCCCCAAAAAGAAAGATGGTAGGGGCAGGCCCCTTAAGACCGGGGAGGGCCTCGCTATAGAGGCCCAGAAGAAGGCTGGCAAAAAGCTCAAGGAGCTGGAGGACCAGACGTGCCAGCTAGAGCGGATATCGCAGGGGGATTACGACCCCCTGCAGTATGAGGGTACCCCGAGGAGGAAGAAGGAGAAGGAGCTGGAGGAGCTGCTCCCCCAGCTCCCCACCCGGGACATCGTGGCCAAGGCGGTCGAACAGATCAGCAAGATCGACCACGCGGCCAAGACGAGTAGGAACTTAGGGAGCACCGCCACCGGAATTATACGGGACGGTGCCCTTTACGCAAAGCTCGCGGTGGACGCGTTGTCCACGCGGCTGGGGAGCGGGACGAACGACGTGGAGGAGGCGCTACGAGAGGAGCTTGCGACTCTCAAAGCGCAGGTTGCGGCTCTTCTGAAAGAGAAGGAGGAAAGGGATCGGGGGGCGATGCCTCCCCCCGGTCCGCCGCAAAATAGAGGAGGCACCACCCCTACGGGGGTGAACACCCGGGAGGAGGGGGGGATGGAGGTGGACGTTGACAGTCTACCACTGGACCCCCCTCCCTCCGGGGAGGTAGCCGACGACCCGCCCCCGGAGAAAAAGACCTGGGAGGTGGTCACGCCGCAGGCGGGCACCTCCCGGGTCCCAAAGCCGGGGAGGGAAAGGTCGCGTTCGAGGGGGAAGGGGAGGTCTGCCTCCGCTAAGGGGACCGGTCCCCCCCCCCCAAAACCAGGCGAGGAATCCTTCCCCACTGCCCCAAGCCCCGAGGAAAACGGGGAGGCCCCTGCCGGCGAAGACAGGGGAACTCACCGGGGAGGCGGTGGAGGGGATGATTCGTGGGGCGGTGGACCGGTCCCAGAGGGAGATCCTCCAACGTATGGAGGAGATGCTCCGGACCATTGTCGGCGGCGGGGCCCGTATTAGCGGTCCCGCGGCGGTCCCCTCCAACCCTCGGGAGGGGAGGAGGGGTGCCGCGGGGGACCGCCCGGTTCCGGGGCCGATCGGAGGTCCGGAGCGAGGAGGACAGATCATCCAGGGGAGGCTGTGAACGCCGCGGGAGGGGCCAGTAAGAAGAAGAAGAAGAAGAAGAAGGCCCCCCCGCGCGGCAGACACAACGGGTGGAGGAGACGGTCCCTTTGCAAGGGACCGCCAAGCCCCCCCCAGCCCGTCGCGGGTGTCGACACGTTCGCGACGGTGCTGGGGAGGAAGGCAAAGGCCGCCCAGAAGAAAGCGGCCAGGGCCGCCTCCGGAGCGGTGGCCCCCG
>NW_011962497.1:0-2809 GCF_000949405.1 Vollenhovia emeryi
TGCGCTGGTCCTTCGGCTCCGCCGATCCGGCTGACCTTCCGGGGACCTCCGCCCGTGCTCGCCCCTCGGCTCCCTGTCCGGCCGGCGCCCTGCCTCTCGCCCCTCAGGGGCGACCCCGCGCGCTCGGGCCCCCTGCTCCAGGGCGGCTTGGCTCCTCGGCGGTCATCGTCCGTCAGCGGCCCTCGTCCGCGCCCCTCGACTCGCCCCGCTCTCCGCCTGGCCCCTCGGCTTCCCCGCGGCCGCCGCTCGCGGGCCTCCGCACTCTCGCCCCTCAGCTCCCTCCTTTTCTCCTCCCGTATCCGACTCTCGGCTCCGCTGTCCGCTGGTCTTCGGGGATGATCCGGTCGGCTCGGTGACGCTCAAAGGGCGCGATACAAAATAAAAAAAAGTCTCGGGTAAGCGGGCCAGTCAAAAAAAAAAGATGTGTTTGCGACCCCGGGAGGTTTCCCTACGGCCTCGCGCGGATCCTCTTTTCCCGGGCGGACCGACATCGCGACACCGCGCCTTGGGACGGCAGCGGGGAGCTGGCACGCGGCAGCTAATCCGCCACGTCACAAGTAATACTTAATAAGCGCTACAACTTCGGTCTTATAACTATTGTTCTATATCGTACCGTTTCCTAGATAAAAATTATTGAAGTTTATAGCTCTTTCTCTCTCTCTCTCTCATACCTTCTCTCTCGCACTCGCGTTGCTTCTGTGGATCTTTAAATTTCATTATTTCGAGAACTATGAGGCGTAGAGGCTTCGGATCTTTTTTAGTACCTTATTTACGTTGAATTCTACATCCTATAAACAATTTATCGTAACTTTGCGACGGTTGATATTTCCAAAATGTTCACCATGTAACATATGTCGTTTGGGCCTGTTAAATACTATTATAATTTTTAATTTGCAATTTTCAAAATTTTATTTGTTAATTCGAGAACCAATAAAGTTAAAAGAAAAATTTCCTTCTAGTATTTGTTAGTTAAGCTAATTGAAAAATTGAAGGCCCTTGAATTTTATCCAAGTCTCATAATTCTCGAGATATAAATTATTTTTTATAGTTTACATAATTTTAAAATTTTGATATAACGACTTCTTTCGGGCTTCACGAGCGCTACAATTTTGGTCCTTATAACTATAGCTCTAAGTCTCATCGCTTTCCAGATATTAACTAACATTTTGATTTTTGTATAATAATTTTAAAATTCTGATATAATAACTTCTCTCTATCTTAACGAATGCTATAATTTTAGTTGTATAACTATGGCTCTAAATCTTATGGTTCCCTAGATGATAACTAAAATTTTGTCGTAGGTACAATCTGCTAATAATTTTAAGATATTGTTACGCTCGCAAGGAATCCTGTTCACTAAAGGAAAGCGGCGCCCGGTATCGTGGCGGGTTGCCACGATACCGATCGGCAACTATTTTGAATGTAATCAATCGATAGATTGGAAGCTTGGCTCTCGAGCCGTGTTGACGTGTTAATTCCAATAAAGTTCCTGTTCTTTCTAACTGGTGTGTCTCTTTGACGCGTACGTGCGCGGAGGAGTGCCGGCACCCTCTAGAACCGAGTGCGCGACTGGTGAGCGCGGAGACACCGCGAACGGTGAGCGCGAAGACGCGCGCGGAGCGCAACAATATATAAGTTCTTACAATAATTGTTATATAATAGATAATTAGTTGAACAAAGCGTATTACGTGGTTGAAGCAATTGTTAATATAAAATATAATGTTATAGGGTAATATTGTTATGTGTAATATATGAATGGTGTGAGAAGCTTTCTTACTGAGTATTAATATCAGGCATAATTCTGGGAGTAGTATAAACTTAATATATAATAAGTGGTATAGCGTAATTATATACTTAAGCATCTTAATGTATATCTAATTAGCGTTGTTATATGATCATTAATATAAATGGGATATATATATATAGTAATGACTAGAAATAACACTCTGCAATATCTTAATACTAAAAGTGGTAAAATACGTCCGTATGAAGTAGTGGTACAATTATATAAATTTATAAAGGCGAAATATTATGGAAGCAAAAATTACTTCGACGAATGTCGGTGAAACGATATAAGGATATATAATGGTAGTATCTTAATAATTAAATGATAGTATATATTCGCACACATGAGATAATAATTGAAAATATTATACTTAAAGTAATTGTTATAATTAGAAAATCGAAAATTTTCACGGGACGTTACACCTCCCCTCTTATTTAACAATGTATCCCGACACTTTGTTAGGGATACATTGCGAATCGCCGCTGCGATTCGGTAAATCGGGATACAATTTTGGCGCGGGGTTTTCAATGTCGGCATAGAAGGTATATTGTTGTGGCTGTGGCTGCGATTGTGTAGTAACATTTAATCGGTCGTCTGGTTGAGGATCAATTTCAATTCTTTCATTTTTTGTATCATAATGGACAGACTGTATTTTTGGAGGTTTTCTAGATAAATGCAACAATAAGTGGGTTAGCGAGCTCCATAAAGCTCCAAGTAAATGGGCACTGCACCCGTAAACTGTGTGCAATGCGTAACCATGTATTATTGTGTCTATGCAAGCTTTGATGATTTTTATTATAATAATTATTCCCATTATTCCAGCTGTAGCAGAGCCAAAATTTATAAAACCTTTCCATACGCGGGCGGCTGTACTTTCCGCGATTCGATTCAGAGTTTCTTCATCCAATAAATTGTAAGCAGATATGGAATGTGGGCTAATGCCATGTCCCGAAAGTCGTCGAGCTAATTCGTTTAATAGTGCGGGTTTTTCCGCAGGGAACATTATATGGTCGCGTAATTTTT
>NW_011962498.1:0-2809 GCF_000949405.1 Vollenhovia emeryi
TTTGCCGTACAACTTTCATGTTTAACATTTTTTTCCATCTGAGACGTAACCGCGACAAAGTACCGCGGTTTACATTCATATTTTAGATGAGTCTTGCGAAATTGTAACTTTCAAAAGCACATAACTCCGAAAGTACCTAACGAAAATATAATGTATTATAGTGTTTTGGAAAGCTCTTGGGATAAGCTATAAGAATATGCATTAAAAAAAAGGGGGGTTCGATTTAAAAATTTCAAGGTCATCTTTACGTGACCTTGAGGAAGTTGTTCAAGGTCATATTTATATTACTATGTAATGCATTCCTTGAAACCGTACAACTTTCATGCTAAACATTTTTTTCCATCTTAAATATTTAAAAAGTTATTTAAAGTTGTAAGGATACATACAGACATACACACATACACACATACATACATACATACACACATTTTTTCTGAATGTGTTTTTTTGACGTTTTAGAACATTCTAAACATGTTTTCAAAGAAAACTGGAAAAAAAATTTTTTCACGAAAACAAAGCTTCCTCTATGAGGAAGCAAAACAATGCGAATGATTTGTAATCCAGATTTACAAAGAAACCACATGTTCTAGTGCATATGCTTTTAAATCTTATTGCATTATTACACACTTCTTATCGTGTATATAAGGTATAGGCCATAAGAAAAGATTAAGAACAATGGTTCATGTTCAGAATGCGTTTACAACAATGATGAACCGTTGATAAGTTGAGATGTTAACGTTTTTATTAATCCAAGATTAATAAGGAAATACCACTAGTCGTATAGATGTATACAGGGTGTTATGGATAAGGTGTCCATCCGCTCGAAAACACCTTATCCGTAACACTCTGCATAAAGTAATCATATTCTTATTAGTCTTGAATTTATGAAAACTTATTAGAAACACATGTGTTTCTAGCTTTTAAATCTTTTAGCATTATTATACACACATAGAAGGTATACACGATAAGAAAAGTTGAAAAACAATGGCTTATATTCAGAACACGTTTACAATAATTAATACCTTGACTTGTGAGCGCTAATGTCAAAATCGCTACTGCGAAAGCTTCACATAATTATTGTTTAACATGTTGAGCTACTAATTGCAGAAACATATAATATTTATCACGTATTTTAAAGCTCGAGCATGATAGATGCGTATAATAATAAAGTAGTATTTGTATTTTAAAATTAACTGAATTAATAAACTGAAGCAACATATTCAATAGAATTTCTTACAATACAAAAGCATCTGTTACTAGCATTACATTTCTTACATTGCAATGGTTTAAAATAATATCACATGTTTTATAACAAAACTCAAATAAAACTGTTTACAATTAGTGTATATAAATACTTTCTAGTAATGGAGAGGGGGTAAAGATGGCGAGGTGGAAAGAAGTTCAGTGAGAAGGTGTTGTGAAAAGAGTGGCGAAAGGAAGGATTGGATCGGAGTAAGAGGAAGAAGGAAGGAGCGTTGGAGAAAGGAACGGAACAGGAATCGGGGGACATGGAGGCGAAAGAAAATAGTGGAAGGCGGAGGAGAAGTCGGAGTGAAAAAGGTGAGATGGCATGAGTCGGCAGTCTTGGAGCGAGGAGAGCGGAGGGGAGAAGGGAGCGGAGGAACAAGAGTCGATATGGAAAAGGAAGAGGATTGGTCGAGAGGATCGAGAGATCGAAAGTCGATCGGCGAGGGAGCAGGAAGAGGGAGCTGGCGGACCGAAAACGGACGGCAGCGGAGAAGAAGGTGTACAAGAGTACAGGTGACAGACGGAGAAGGTGACAAGACACAGGAAGAGAAGACAGTGGAGAAGAGGAAACGGAAAAGGAGCGGAGACGAGGAGGAGAAGGAGAGACGGCGGAGGAGAAGAGAGAAGATGAAGACAGAAGGAAGGAGGAATAAGAGAGAGAGGAATGGAGCAGGAGGAGAGAGAGGAGGACGAGCACAAGGAGGCGAGTGATCGAGTGTTAGAAGTCGAACGATCGAAGAGAAATTGGCAGAGGGGAGCGAGAGATCGATCCGGCGGGAAGAAGGAGCGATTGGCCGAGAGGATCGAGAGATCGATTCAGTCAGGGAAGGCAGCGAGTAGAGGAGCGCGCGAGAGGGGGAGAGGACGGGAGGAGGGTCACGGGGAAAGGGAAAGTAGCAGCGGTAAGCGCGCGAGAGAGCGGACGACGGGACTGAGAAAGCAATAGAGTAGAAGGTTAGGAAGGAGAGGAGAGGAAAAGCAGAAAAGGAAGTGCAGAGGAGAGGACGAGGTGGAGGAGAGAAGGTAGGAAAGGAGGGCAGAGGGAGGAACAAAGGGGGATAGAAGGGGAGGCGGGCGATAACGAACGGGACAGAAAGAGATAGGTTAGGGCAGGTGGGCGCGAGGAAGGCAATCCGGCGTTGGCTACTCGCGCGCGCATGGGCGAGATCAAGGAATAGGTAATCAATTAATAAATAACGCGCCAACAAGTGGAACCTCTATGGTGGTGCGGAAGACCACTATTATATGATTGTAAACAGGCACGGAAATTATAAAAAGGGGACGAAAAAGGTGAAAATTGTAAATTTGCACATTGCTTCCTCATTACATAGCCTTTTATAATTTTAATGGAGCAATTTGGAAATTTGCAAAATTGAACATCAGCATTATATAAAGATATCTATTGAAATTTTTTTTTATTTTAAAGGTGTAAATTGGAAATTTGCACATTGCTTCCTCAAAAGATGGATTTTTTTTTTTTAGGGAAGAAAATTTTAAATTTCCAAAACGCAGCATCAGCATTATGGCAGGTTGTTTTATATATGTAAGGTGTAAATTTAAA
>NW_011962499.1:0-2809 GCF_000949405.1 Vollenhovia emeryi
AATCACAACAAAGGTTTTTACCAAGAAAACCGCAAGAAAATATCAAAATTCGGAAAAGGCCCTATTCTGTAGAATTACCCTAAAACCTTCTGAAGGTCACTCGAGGTGCATATTTTTTGGGCTCCCCCGATTGATTATCACTGTCGGAGTCACAACAAAGGTTTTTACCAAGAAAACCGCAAGAAAATATCAAAATTCGGAAAAGGCCCTATTCTACATAATTACCCAAGATATAAAATCCCGTTTTAGGATTCAAATGCCTCATAAAGGAGTAGTCGAACTCAGTTATGTCCATTATGCGAGCAACACAACAAGTATTCGTTGAAAACACGCATATTCGTGACTAACAATAAGACACGGCTTCTTACTGCAAAAAAAAGCCTTTAAGAAATCCAAATCCCTTGGTGTCCTGCGGCATTTCTTTTTATCTAACGGCACTAACTTATCTAACAAGAAAGAGATAAAGTCTCGCCCCTCCCGCGCGGAGCAAATGCCACACGATAAAAAAATTTCAAAAGAGAGCAAGAATTTTTACTGCTACAAGGGCAATGCTCAGTTGGTTTTGGAACATCAGTAGAAATGTACTAACATGCAAACGTGTTTTTTTTCTCGCGCCATCACAGATGTAGACGAGGTTGCAATGATTTTTAATTTCTTGTCATTCTCTTGACGATTTTTTCACTTCAGCGAGGAACAAGATGGCTCAAATTCAGCTGCGCGCGCGTATGAAGATAAGAAAAGTTGTCGATATACACGTGGAATTAATTCGTAGTAATCGCTCGTGGAGCCTTTTGCCTTCGAATTCGAGGGCGACTGAAAATAATTGTACGGTTTCTTGCCGAGCGCGATGCTATTACATGACGACGGTTGCGCATTATTGGCGCCATTAATTTGGGTTAATTGCCAGGTTGAGCGGTGTGTTTTTAATTCGGCTTAATCAGCTATATTAATTAATCGAGAGACTCGTTTGCGCGACGCGTCATATAACAAGACCTTCGCACGATTTTAATCGAAGATCCGTGTTTCCTTTCGAGGATGTCTCCTCTTATTATATTCCTTTTTTGCAAGTCCACTTCTAAGGTGTTTTATACTTGTTTTTTTTTAATTTCTCGAATGAAACACAGCCGCACGAAAACTTGATTTATATCAAGTCTCTATTATATTACGAGACCTTCAAATATCTTTTTTATTTGCACTTGTTTAATTTTACAAAGTCAAAAGTTAACACACGAGTGCAATGCGAAACTGGAGCAACCGTACTTAACGATTTTTGTACGTAACATGATTTATTGCACGTGGGGCCGAGTTGAGAGTCGCTGGTCAGTGTCGGCAGGTCGGTATAGGTATAGGTATACACCGTTGATGGACCAGAGCTAATCTAAAAATCGCCGGAACTTCACAATTATAGTAATTTACCAACCGACAACAAGCTGTATACACAAGCTCGTCCGTAATGGCATTAACAGCACGCTCTTTCGCTCTCGTGTCCTTTTTAGCTCGCATCCAACCGTGATTTGAAACTTGAATTTGGAAGAAGTCCATAATTGCCGCATCCTCTCGTCTCCGGATTAGGCGGCTCGAGCTCGGCCTGCGTCGATCTCGTTCGTGAACCAAGGGACAATAACTGACGACGTTCGATTTACATCCTTTCCGCGTTTCCCCATCGTCGTACAGAGTAGCAATTGCTTTCCCATCGCGTTATTCTTTATCATTTATCTTCCTTTTCACGTGGCGCGGGCCGTTGAACCGCGAGCGGCTGAAAGAATATTTACGCGAAATCTCATTGTTTGTGGGGGGGGGAGTCGCATATCAAAGTAGGACTCTCCACTTTTGTAGGTTTTGTCTTCCCGATGACGCCATCATTACAGCTCGTCTCAGTACGCACGCGAGATATTCGACCGAGCTTGTTTGCGACGATATACGCGTGATAAAAAAAAACCCCCCTCGTCGCTTTTCGTCAAATAAAAACAATCCCCGGGCATAAACAATGGCCGCGAGCCACTCAGCGGGAGATCGAGGGCGCTTCGAGATACCGGAGCCCAGTAATAATCTCTTCACGGCTTCCGCTCTTTGGCTTCCACGTTCTGATAGGTCTTTCCAGGAATCATCGATGCGGAATCGGAGATAACTCGGAATGTTGTTTAAGAATCCGTACAATCGCAATTGTTACACGCTCCCTCTGTGTGCGGTTTTTCCGCCGGTGCTCCAATTTTTTGGGCGATTCGTACGCTCGCGTGACTTGACAATTTCAGACGTGAAAGAAGATGAAAAAATGCCTCTTCTGCCGCGCAGTACAGTGCGGAGGAAAATCTAACGTTGTACGGTTGTTTCCTCATTACCGAATTCAGGTTAACGCAGCTCTCCAACCCTCGACGTAAGTTCGTGTCAAATTCGTTTGTACGTAAAATATCAGAAAGTTCCGTCGAAAATTGTTCGCGCTATTAAACGACGAATATAATTTGTATTACTGACGCTAATTGTGTCGCACGATAGGAGATGCATTTTCGATTAAGATGGCTCTCGCTTTGCTCGCTGAAGAAGTCGAGGTGGGTGTTCTTATCGGGTGTCGAGATTATCATTGTCAGCTGCCGCCATGGGTATCGGTATACCGAGAAATATTCGCGGGTGTGTGTCTCCGGTTGTAAACGTATGTCGGAGTCGCATTGTGAAGCTCCGGGTATCTATAATTACCTTGCCGGGGTATTATTCCAACAAGACTGCGAGGTAAACAAACCCGCGGGAGAGGAGCGAGGGAGAGAGAGAGAGAGAGAGAGAGAGAGAGAGAGAGAGAGAGAGAGAGAGAGGAGGG
>NW_011962500.1:0-2809 GCF_000949405.1 Vollenhovia emeryi
GCGGAACGGTGTACGCAGAAAATCGCGAGCCTCGACCAATGACGAAAACAGCGGAACGCTTGTGATTGGTCAAGGCTCTCGTTCCGCGATTTTCTGCGTACACCGTTCGCTCTATGAGTTTGCACCCATAGATGTAATAGCTCTATGGCCTGTGCGCATGCAGTGAAACTCACGTCACCCACGTGGCCTATCGGTAGAACATATTGAAATTGAAGAATACAATTAAACAGTGTCGTGTTACCTAAATAATTTATTATTCGCGGATATCAAATGTGTTATATTACAATATAGTTGCTAACATATATAACAAACTGCATGCAAACATGAAATTCGCGTGTGTACGATATTTAGATAAGAAAACAGAAAGTTTCTGCGTTCCAATTCATTTTATAAAAATGAAGAACAACAAAAAATTGATATCCTTCCATCCAAAAGGAAACTGTGATTTTGACAAGAATTATATATATTTTGTTAAGTGGCACTGCCCAAAAGAATGCAACGACGATCACGAACATGATGCGTATTATAGAGCTCAAATTGCATTTTTATCTGGTAAGACAATATTATATACCCACATAGAAATGCATGATGATCATATTTCATCATGTAATGATCTTCTTATACCGATTGACAGTTATTGCATTTATCGTAATCATACTGTGATGACGTACATTATGTGTAGTACATGAATAGAACTATTATGTACATATAAAGTGTGATTCTAATTATATCTATGCTCAATGAAGTAATGAACACTACAGTATTTTATAGCTGAAACTATGATTTTAGAAAATAAAGCTGACGTTCAAAAGCGGATGGTGTCCGAAAGATTACGATACTGCTCACAAACAGCTGATATTACAAGTTCGGACTACGAGGATGTTGATTCGTCTTGTAAAATACAAGGGTCATGTCATAGAAAGAAAGTAAGTGTATCATTATTAGCTGATACAATAAACTTATTACCCAGCAAGCAAAATGGTACGGATGATTTTATTTTGAACAATATTAAACATTTACAAGAATTATATAAAAAATTAATAAGCAAAAAGACTTTATCCATTTATTATAGTATATATGTTATTTCACTGTACCTTACAATATTCTAGAATCGAACAGTTACTTTCCTTTTCATGTAAGAAACATTGCATAACATTGTTTGTTAATATAAACATGTTTTCAGGATACAACGGACACCGCAAAAAGAAATGTGGCTGTAACTATCGCCGAGAAAGTTGTAGAATCGTATAAACAAAGTTGTTTCCTGAATGAAAGACCATACATTACTGACAGCTGCACGAATCAGCGTAACATTCCTAATGATATTCAACGTGAAGGTAATTAATACAATTTACTGTTCTAATATATGACTCCAAGCAATATGTTTAAAGACAGTTTTCGAAATACTTTATATATTCACAATACATGTAGTATTTTTAACATACAATAAAATTACTTAATTATTTTATTACATTTCCAATAAAATATTACTTTCCATCGTTTCCAATGCACAATTAGCACTAGTTTTATTTTCATTTCTTTGAATGTATTCGTACAGTGTAAAGTATTAAATGATATGAAAATTACAGTCTTTAGGTTTAACTTTAAATATATGAAAACTGCATTGCAAAAATTTTTTATTACATGGAGATTAATGTATACCTGACAGCACAGTACGTGGCAAAGACGTCACTACGTCGTATCGACGTGCTTGCAACGTCCTTGCCATATCTGTGCAGACAGGATAATTATTATGTCTGAATAATATATTACAAATATACATTTTAAATATGTGAAATTCTTGTTTCATTGATATATCAAATACCGATATTGAAGACGACAGAAACGAACGGGATGCTGCAGATTCTGATGATTGTGACGTTTCAAATATTTCTGGTAACGAAGATATTCGCCTGAGAAAAGTACAACACGTAAAAAGACGCTTATTTACACAGAATAAATTGGTATCCGATTCTGATAATGGTAAGTAAACACTGTATATTTGCAATTAATACTAATTAAAAACTATTACTTTTGTACGTTTTCCCATATTGCGCTATCAACTATTTAAAAATAGTCTTTTACACATAGTCGTGACCTAAGATAAACCGAAATATAAAAAGACGAAATCCTACATTAATATACAATCGTATTGCATATTAGTTTCTGTTTTTTGTAACGATGCAATATAATTTGAAAATACTATAAGAAGTAATAATAATAAAACACTATAACAAGTTGCAGCCAATCTACATTTTGTCATGTTCATATTACTTATTTTGTATTATACAATTATGTATAATACGAGTATTTGTAGCCAATGTTAATAAGTGTACAAACATAATTATTTGAAATATAATGCAAAGTATTGTAAAGATTACAGCTTATACCTTAGTATACATGTAAAAAAATAGTCTTTGTGGTCGCTACACTGTTATTCTATCTGTTAGTTAATGTTCTGTACCCATTCGTCTTCAGTTAGTGAAACTTTGGCAGCATATTTGTTACTAGGGACCAAGCATGCGTAGGAAGTTTTATTAGTCTCATTCGTAAGACAAATGAAATGATAAAAGGGTGTATTATTGTCTCATTGAATTACAAGAATTATCTATATAAGTAATATATTTCTAATAACATAATACACTTTTAGGAACATTGAATTATAAAAATGACGCTATTTTAAGAGAACCTAAACGTATACAAAAGAGAAAATTTGTTGATTATAACGAACAACGTAAGTGTTACGTTATTCCTATTGCATACCCGGGAAAAAAATTCTATATACCATATAATCGTGTATGATTATATA
>NW_011962501.1:0-2811 GCF_000949405.1 Vollenhovia emeryi
CGTCTCCCAGGCAGGGCCTCGGAGGGTCTAGAGGGTCGGTCGACAGCCTGTCGGCCGGCGTCCGTCGTCGGGGCGCGAACCGGCCGTCACCCCGTGTCTGAGGCCGTCGTCCCTTTCGGGACGAGCGGTCTGGCACGGGGCCGGGCGGGGAGCGCACCGGCATTGGCGGAGCCGCCGCCTCGCTGGGCGGGACGTGGTCCCGTAAGGCGGGGTGGGGGGGCCCGACCCTGGTGGTGCAACCGTGCGTGGCGCGGGTCACCGGGTGGGCGGGCAGGAGCGGGAGGCCTCGTTGTGCCTTTGGGTCGGGAACACTGGGTTGGTTAGGCACAACAAGGCGCGACCCCGGGGCCGCCGGAACTTATTTCCGGGTCGGGGCTCGGGGTCGAGAAGTTGGGGAGGTGTGTCGTCGGGGCCGCTCGGACGTATTCCGAGGCGGGGCCCGGCGGCACAGGGCCCTCCGGAGCCGCTGGGACGTTTCCCAGGTCGGGGTCCGGGGGGTTGAGGGGACGTGTCGTCGGGGCCGCTCGGATGTATTCCGAGGCGGGGCTCGGCGGCACGGGGCCCTCCGGAGCCGCTGGGACGTTTCCCAGGTCGGGGTCCGGGGGGCCGCTGGCGGGGGGCTGTGGCTGGGGCTGGGGGAGTCTTTCTCGCCTGGCTTGCGGCGGCAGTCTGCTCGGACGAGGGGTGCCTCAGGGAAGTAACGACCCCTGTCGCACCCCGTGCCGGGGGGCCCGCGCGAGAGCCCACGTTTCCTAGCGCGGACTACCCCCCGGCGGAAGGCGCAACCACGCTGGTCGCCACGGCGGGTCGGGGTGAAGGGGGGAGGGCTCCCCCTGACACTTCCGTCCGTCCGTGGGACCCCCCAGCTTTGGCAAGCGCGCGCGAGGTGTCCGCGAGGTCGGAGGCGCGGAACCCCCGAAAACCCCCTGTAATGGGGGGGCGAGTAGGGGGCTGGAGCCCAGTGGCAGGGTGCGGTATCCCCCCGTCCCGTGGCATATTCCGACCCCCCCGGGAGGACTCGGGGGCCCGGGCTGCGGCCGGCGTCCGTGGTCATGTCTCGCGGTCGGTCGTGGCCCGGAGGGGGTATACCCCGGTCGGAGGAGCCTCGCGCGTTATGGGGATCAGACTGAAATGGCTGACAAACAAAACCCCCTTTTTTTTTACTGATGGTGTGGAGGGAGGAGAGGAGGTGGAGGCGAGTGCGCAGCCGCAAACGTATGCGGCGGTCGCGCAGGGGGCGCAGGGTGGCGCGACAGGCGGTCACCAGCCTGGCCCTTCGGGAGGGCCACCCGGCCCCATGATAGTGAGCGTGGAGAGCGCTCACATTGATGTGGGCAAGCTGCGGGGCACAGGGAAAAACAAACCTGGCCCCAAAAGCTCGAAGTTCGTCGAGAGGCGGGAGCGGGATCCGCGACGGACAAAGTCCGACCCCCAGGGCCAAGAGCCCACGGGCCTGGCCGGCAAGGTCCAGAGGACGGAACGCTCACCCCCCCGAAGACCAACGAGGGGGGGGGGCGATGACGTCGAGCGCGGCGAGTAGCGCCATCGAGGACTCCGACGAACCCTCGCGCGAGGGGGACCCCGAGGGGGACGGTGGCTCCGACGAGAGGACTAAGTCCCACACGTCCCACTCGGGGGCCACAAAGAGGAGTCGGAGCGGCGGGAGGGGGAAAAGCGCGAAGCAGGCGCGCCCCCTCGACAGCTCCAGCGGGGAGGAGGAAGACCTCCTCCCCGAGAGAAAGAACGGAAGGGGAAGGCCCATCACAACGGGGAAAGGTGTCCATGCGGCTGCCCTCAAGGAGGCCAACAGGACTCTCAACGCCCTGAAGAGGCAGCAGCGCGACGCCGAGAGAGTCCTCCAGGGGGACTACCATCCCCGCCAGTTCGAGGGCGCCGAGAGAAGGAAGAGGGTGAGGGAGCTGGAGGAACAAATCCCCCAGCTCCCCACCCGCGACCTGGTGGCAAAGGTGCTCGAACACGCCAGCAGGGCCGATGAGGCCGCGAGGGTGAGTAAAAACCTCAAAGGCTCCCTGGCTGGCGCTATAAGAGACGCGGCCCTATATACTAGGGTCGCAGTGGACGCCCTCTCTACGAGGGCGAGCGGAGGGATGAGCGAGAGGGAGGAGCAATTGAGGGAAGAGCTCGCGGCCCTCAAGGCTCTAGTCGCCGACCTCCTGCGAGAGAGAAACGACAGGGACCGGGAGAAGATGCCGCCACCCCCCGACCCACCCCTGGCGGGGCGGGATACCATCCCCGCGGGAGAGACGGTGCGGGAGGAGGAAATGCCGGAGGTGACCGACGCTGAGTTGCTAATAGACCCTTCTCCCCCCGGGAAGGTGGCGGATCCTCCGCCCCCGGAAAAAAAGACCTGGGAGGTGGTCACGCCGAAGGCTGGCACCTCCCGGGTCCCAAAGCCGGGGAGGGAGAGATCGCGGACAAGGGGAAAGGAGAGGTCCTCCTCCAGGAAGAGGACCGATCCCCCTCAAAGCCAGGCGAAGAACCCCCCTCCACCATCCCCCCAGGCCCCGAAGAAAACGGGGAAGCCCCTGCTGGTGAAGGCAGGAGAGCTCACGGGGGAGATGGTGGAGAGGAGGATTCAGGAGGCCGTAGATCGGTCCCAAAGGGAGATCCTCCAGAAAATGGAGGAAATGTTCCGGGCTTTTGTCGGCGGCGGGGCCCGTATTAGCGGCCCTGCGGCGGTCCCCTCCAACCCTCGAGAGGGGAGGAGGGGTGCCGCGGGGGACCGCCCGGTTCCCGGGGCCGACCAGAGGTCCGGAACAAGGAGGACGGATCCTCCGGGGGAGGCTGCGA
>NW_011962502.1:0-2812 GCF_000949405.1 Vollenhovia emeryi
TTCAATACTGTTATTTCATATTACATTACTTATTACAACCCTATGAAATTCCGTTTTGAATAATAACAATATCATGCGACGGGAAATATCATTTGTAGCCGGCATCGGCTGAGTTTTGCATGATATAGGAGAATTTTGAAGGAGTTCCCGGTCCTGACTTTGAGAAATACTGTCGGAATGACTCACGTTCTGCGGTATCTCGCGCGAGGGGCTCCGCGAATTTTAAGTCCGCTCACGCCCGGGCGCGTTTCACCCTTTCACTCGACGCGACCTGACACGCCGCGCGTCGGCGGCGAGGCATTATAGGATCAGGTGTGTGAGGGGAACACTGTAAACACGCCGCCAACACCCGCACCAGCCAGCCCAGATACGCTTTTACTACTAGCCGACTGCTGTCACGGCCGAGCGGTCGCGAACGATAGTCGAGATGTGATTCGAAACGTTTGCGCGCGGTCTGAGGGCTCCCCGGAGTGAATGGGCGTCGATTCCTGTGGGAACTATGGCAGTTTCGAATCGCTAGAGCGTGCGTCTTGTCCAACGCTTGCCTGAACAATTTTTTGACAGCCTTTACCCGGTATTTACGCAGGCCACCCCCGGCTTTTGTCGCGACAAAGGATCCCGGTCGTTCCTGAAAAGCGCGACAAGGATCTGCTGCGGGTTCACGGTGAATTTTCCTCTCTTATTGTCTATAAATCTCTTGCGGTTTCGAAAGATGTTACACACAAAGTTAAAAAAAAAACGATTAGTGATATCTATTGAAATAATGTAGGCGCAATAGCTCTCGACCGACGCGTATTCAGACAGAACAAATAGATATAAAATTAATTAAATAAATAATAATCGGACCGTTTATGGAAAATTATGGATAAACGATACGAGCGTGCAGATGTGCGGTGATACAATTAAACTCTTTATGCATTTTTAACGTTCGCCAATTGGATTCTTTGTGCTTCAATAACTCTCCAGTCGAAACTAGTTACGCTCTTTACCAAAGTCTTTCCTCATTCGATGATAAAAAAATGAATCCGCTTCGTGTCTGTAGATTCGAATTAAGTTTTGATTTCATTTAAAATGTTTTTCTCATTCAATCACATTTTTCCGCTTTTATTGATACATTCACCCTTTTACAATACCATTTGTAAAAATTTGCGATAAAATTTGTTTACAAGAAAAATTAGTAAAATTACCGTACGGTGATTTTGATTTTACTCATATTCGTATTTTTTTTTATCTTGCAGATATACAAGCAAATTTGATTGTAAGGAATCTTACGGAACCGGGCTAGTTTATATTATAATATAGATTAATTGGCAATTGTAAAAGTATCGAATTCGCTCCACTATCGCCGTCGGTTTTGGGTGCGCCCGTGTCATTTGCCGCGTAACACGTAACAAAATCCCAACGCAGAGCATTAATGCGAGCAGCATCATGGCGCGTTGCTATCCCATCGTGCCGTGCATAAAAGCATAATAAAACCGACATATATATCGCGCGACGTGGCGCGACTACATCACGCGAGAGACATTATCGGCCCGTTGAGGGTTAATAATTCAAAATCTCTCGCGAAAAGCGCCGCGCCGTTTAATAAGAAGGACACGTCGTCACGCGGCGCGGCGCGGCACTCGAGAGTATCATTCACAATTTATCGGACTGCACGCCGTCCGTAATTAAATGGAGAAACCGAGAACTCGTGTAAATTAGAAATTCGAGATGTTACGCGCGGGGGAATTGGGCAGCTTATAAAGTGCCGCGGAACATAATATCGCACACGCGCGCTTGCGCGCCGGTTATTGTGAGCTTAAGGACGATGTGCCGTTATCAGGTGATCAAAGTCGGAGTGCCGTTGCCGAGAGGAAGAGAGAGGGGGGGGGGAGAGAGGAGGGCCCGAGAGATAGTCCTGTTAAGGGCGAAATACGCCCAGAGTTAGAACGAATGGACGAGCGCGAGCGTGTCTCGCTCCTCGCGCCGATTGTATTTTAATGAGAGCTCATTAAGGCCGAGTTTAAAACTATCTTCATTTCAAAGACAATATCACGATCATATTGATTCTAAAGTTATACCGGATTCCTTCCGACTCGCCGCCTTCATTAAATTCACCTTTCCCTCTGAATTCTCATTCTTAGTACCTCAATTGGATCTTTTCCATTCACTTGCGCGCCGATAGACATTTCGACAAATTTATTTCAATTTTCTTCACGATACCGTACCACATGCTCTCGAAAATTAGCATTCGAAAATTATTATACTATGCTACATTATAGTCTAATATAAATGTAAATACCGTATTATATTCTAATATAAATGTACATACAGAGGAGAGTTGCCCGATGCGTACCACTTAAAGTATTATTTATTTTATGTATATCCCATTTGGTACTGATTTGTACGCAAACAACCGTTCGAAATTGTAGTTTGATGTTTCAGGCATCTACTGTTACATGCTTAACGTTTCCCTAATGATAAATTAATTTGCTATAAGTCTTTTTGTAACGTGGTGCAAAGGTACGATTTAGGAAATCGGTTACCGAAATCGTATCTCCTTAAAATAGTCATATTATGAGTGAAAATAATAAAAAGTCGAATAAATAGTATAAGATTTATAGAAGAAAGTATTAACTAATACTTATTTTATTATTATCATGTTAATTTTTTTGTCTATATTACTTATTTTTCATTGATTTCATATTGTTATTACTAAATGTTGCTTATATTAAGTAATAATATGAAATATTGATGGGGTACGCGTTAAGTGACTAGTATGCATTCGGCAACTCTCCCCTAAGTAGTGAAACTACTTAGGGGAGAGTTGCCG
>NW_011962503.1:0-2813 GCF_000949405.1 Vollenhovia emeryi
GGTCAAATAATCATATTTGTTGATCCAACAATTGGTTTGTTTGGACTATTCCAAAAGATAAATTTCTTTGAATCTAATAAAATTTATTAAATTCAAAGAAACCGTTCTCTCTGTGTACAATAGCCTTCAATTCTTCGAATAATAATCGGGGCACGAGTTAATTAAATCAGCGGCATCAGCTTGATTTCATTATACTTTCGGGGTTGTTTTTTTCATTGTATTTTTATCTGCATAAAATGCGTTATCAAATTGAAGCGATCATTACGAAATTATAGAACGATAAGATACAAATAGCGAGTAAGCGACACGCGGCTTGAAAAATCTAATTTCCCGCAGATTCGCGGAAGTTTAGAAACAGACCGCGGCTTAACTTCTTTAAACTACAGTTCGCAGTAGATGCACGTCTCGCAATATTAGCTATAAAGCCCGAGTTTCACTGGCGGTAGACCCCCCAACACTGTTGCGCTAAGTGCGTGAGATTACCAGAGATTTACATTTAAACAGCATCTAAATCTTTGGCACGGTGGGAAAATTGCCCGTCGCGTTCAACGACGATGAATTAGTAGCGGGCCTCGACTGAATAGAACGTTTATTTATTGTTACGAGCTCTCATGCTCGAGAAGACCAATATCTGCACTAATTATAATTGTAATGATATTTTTGTATTCGCTATCTTGCGTTACAACAAATACATTTTATTTGATTCCGGACGTACAACATAAATCGCACGGCGGAGAACCACGGAAAATAATTCCCTCCCGACGTAATTCCCTTCCCGTCAGGTGCAATTAGGCGCCGGGTTTCGCCCGACTGTTAGTAGCTGCGAGTCGTGTTATTTGGTCGACCGGGACACAATTGGATCGCCTTTGAAATTTTCAATAATCGGGGAGGGCGTCGCCCCGGGCGATGAATTCCCGACGACGGCCGAATGAGACGGTGGCGGCGGTCGTTTTGATCTTGTTTAGACAGCAGCGCCGGCATAAACAACCGGTGAAGGACCCACGCCGAATGGCTATCGGGGGCAGTGATTTATTCAGGGTTATTGTCCTGCGCGGGGTTTTTGTCCCGAGAATTGCAGGCGGTGCAGCGCGGCGGATGCACCGCGCGAACCCGACGGCGCATCCGAAACGGCAAGAACGCACTTGGGCCACTCCGCGCGTATACGACATTACTCTCGGACCGGCTCTGCGTTGCACCTCTTTCTAACGTGAACCCGCGCATACCGGGCGCGACGGTATTGCGCCAATTCCAGCGAACCGTTAATACCGCTACATGTCTCGCGACTTGTTTAAAACAACGCTCGCAACAACAAAAAATATGACTATGATGTAACTGGAATGGTTTGGCAATCGCATTGGCAAGTATCGGTAATATAATTTCATACTCGTACAGCGACGAAAAAGAGCGACTATACTTTAGTTGCATCGATATGAACAATTATAAACGGTTAATTTATATGGCAAAATTTAATTCTTTTTTTCGATAATTAGTGCAGATTATTAAAAGATTTTATTTCCTTATTTCAATCAGTTCTTAATTTACTTTTGAGAGATTACAAAATTAACTAATAGTTTCGTTGGAATATAAAACTAAATTAAAGAAAAATCGATAAAAATTTTAATTTTCTTACAACTTTGAAAATATGTAAAAGGAGTATTGTCGATTGAGAACTGTGGTGCAGCAACGGTGGCTGCAATCTACCGGGACTTTGATCATCTCATCTCCGTTAGTTAACTTAAGCAACGATTAGGCAGAACAGTTATATCATGTTCCGAATGCCAATGTTTGCCATTTAAAGTACCATTGTCCTACCTTACGCGAATAATTTGCGTATAATGTCAATTCAATTCTTCAATTTTCTCCCACAAGGAAAGAAATTAACTTCTGCTAATTTGACATCTTGCTACTAGAATTCAATTCGGACTCGTGATATATTATATGCTAATTATTTGCTCGTTTGTTAATCTAATCGAAGATTCAAAAGGCTAAATTAGTAATGAAAATGTAAGATCTATACTAGATAGTTATTAGAATCTGGTTTCAAAAGTAGATTGGATAAAATTCTTAAAGTTTTATATCTAATTTGACATCTTGCCACTAGAATTCAATTCAGACTCGTGATATATTATATGCTAATTATTTGCTCGTTTGTTAATCTAATCGAAGATTCGAAAGGCTAAATTAGTAATGTGAAAATGTAAGATCTATACTAGATAGTTATTAGAATCTGGGGTAATTATGCATAAAAGCGACTTCCTCTCCGATTTGCTTTATTTTTAAATATATTGTTGGGGATATCTTCCCGAGTCATTTCATATATATATATAAGGGCCGGACTCAAATAGTTTCGGAGATACAGGCTAAGAAAGGATACAAATAATAAATATATGGTAATTCTTCAGTATAGCTGCTCCACCTCCAAAATCAATCAAATTGGTCTCATTCGACGCGTTTTTCAACGAGGAACAACTTTTTCCTCAGACAAAATCGTCGCACTGCCCTGCGAAGCGAGATATTAATTGTTAAAGTTGACAACTTTTAGTGTTAGAAAATCTGTCATGCGGAACATATAGCACGCATGTACTTCTGCCGTTGTACTGTTCCACATGGGTTTGCAACTTTCCACGTGAAGCGAGATCCACTCCACACTTCTGACATAGGGTGGGTAGGGTTATTTTTAACGAGGTGAAGCCCCCCCGAAGGGGGGCGGAACATACTGTCTCCACGCATACATTTTTCTACCTACATATAAGTCACTCCCCTCCACCAAATGTAGATGGAAAAATGTATGCGTGAAGACAGTGTGTTCCGCC
>NW_011962504.1:0-2813 GCF_000949405.1 Vollenhovia emeryi
TTTACTACGATGTTTCTTGAAAGTATTCAAATTATTCTTATTTCGCTCTTAAAGCTTCCTCTATGAGGAAGCCATGTGCAAATTTCTAATTTGCACACTTTATTTTACTTTTTTTCTAATTAGAAATTTGCACATTGTTTCCATTGTTATGGCTTCCTCATAGAGGAAGCTTTAAGAGCGAAATAAGAATAATTTGAATACTTTCAAGAAACATCGTAGTAAAGTTAGATTTCTCTCTTAAAGCTCCCTCTATAAGGAAGCCATAACAATGGAAGCAATGTGCAAATTTCTAATTTGCCTACTTTAAGGGTGAGGAAGAAATGTGCAAATTTCCAATTTGCACGCTTCAATGATGAGGAAGCAATATGCAAATTTCTAATTTGGACACTTTCAAGAAACATCGAAAAATTTTTAGTTTTTTAAACATTCTAAACCCATTGGCATAGAAAACCCAAAAAAAAAATTTCGCATGAAAACAAAGCTTCCTCTATGAGGAAGCAATATTTCAGAAATATTTCATGTGATAGATTGAAACGTTTCATAAATATTGCAAAATGTTTCTGCAATAGCTCTGAGACAGCTCTGGAACAGTAAAATGTCCGCGATTCTTACACTTGAAAGCTTATAGAAAGGTTTCTGTAAGGTTACAAAAATCTCTTAGAAATATTTTAGAAATATCGCAAAATGTTTCTGCAATAGCTCTGAGACAGCTATGAAACAGTAAAATGTCCGCGATTCTTACACTTGAAAATTTATAGAAAGGTTTCTGAAAAATTACTGAAAGCCGGTTTTTCCAAGTGTCAGAGGTAGCTTACCTCTGATAGTTAAAAAGCATATATGTATAGTATGTATTACGTATACTATACTTTTTAACCATCAGGTAAGCTACCTAATACTTAGAACAATCGGCCCTAAGAAATTTGCAGCTTTCCTGAAATATTGCTAAAAAGTTACTAAAATCTTTTTGAAATAATAATAATACTGAAGACTAATTGAAATATTTGTGTTAACATTTTTTATAATATTTTGCCCAAGCTGATTAATAAACTCTTATTAAAATAAAATTTTAATGCTTTAGAAATTTTTTTTATCATATTAAGTTATGTTAAGTGTTTTTTAAATGTTTTTCCGCAACGGATGGTTCTTTATTGCAGGTTTTTTATCAACTCTGTTAGCTTTACATTAAGCGACTGCTTGTACCCATACAGCACAAATTGTTACAGAAAGGTTTCAGAAAGATTTCAAAATTATTTCAATATTTTGAATTTTGAAATTTAAAAAAATGACGCAGTAGTCAATCATTGCTTTATTTCAACGTTCCATATGGGTGACTCAAAAAGCGAGAAAAATCTTTTTGTAATATTCGCATTACTTTTTCAAATTTATTACATATGATAGATTTCTGAAACATTTCTGTTGCATCATTTCATATGACATATTGCAGAATTCTGTCTGAAATGTTGAGCATGAAATGTGAAATATTGAAATAATTTTGAAACCTTTCTGTAACAATTTGTGCTGTATGGGTCATGATAACGCGCCGTCCCACAATGCATGGGTTATTCGTAATTTTTTGGCCAAACATGTACTAACACCATATAGCAGCCGCCTAATTCGCCTGATTTGGCACCGTGTAACTTCTTCCTGTTCAATAAAGTCAAAAATCTGTTCCGAGGAACGCGTTTTAGCAGCAGAGAGGAGATAATCCAAAAATCGACGAAGGCCCTTTTCGACATACCAAAAGCCGATTAAAAAGGGGTTCGACGATTGGATCAAGCGTTGGCATATATGCGTTGCAGTTGGGGGGGGGGGAGTACTTTGAGGGGGACAATATCGATTTGCAAGAATAATTTTGTATTTTCAATTTTATGAATAAATTCCGGGAACTTTTTGATCATGGTAGTAGTTCTTTTGATTGTATAAATAACGAAGATGTTGATGTATTTCATAACTTTTCATCGCATGGTGAAGATTATCGAACTGTTTCAAGATTTCATAACCTTATTAGTGAAAACGCAGATGATATATGTAAAGAAAAAAATATTAATGCTCTACAAAATAGCCCGAAAAAATGGGCAACAGAATACAATATTACTAGAAGTACCCACATAGCACAGCGACATCACAGTGATATCAGTGTGATATCTGTTTAAGGATATCCCATATCCCAGAGATATCTTGAGATATCCAAATTACCTCAGTGTGATATCACGGGAATATCCAAATGTCCGCCTTTTATCACATCTCAAGTTAATATCTAAGAGACATCTTTGTGATGTCCCAAAATAATGTTAATGTGACGTAACATGCAATGGGACGTAACAGAGACGTCCTTGTGATATCGTTTTATTCTAAGAAGATATCCCAAATAGCACAAGTATGTCCTGGACGTCCTTGTGCTATTTGGGTAATAGGGGGGTAGTAAAACATCAGCAGGTTACCTATTAAAAAATCTTCATTTTTTAAACTAATTTTTAAATTGTGTTAAATTATTAAATCATCAAAAGTATATTTAGATCATTGAAGTTTTATCCATGATTGAGACAACCTGCTGTCGAGTCATATCGATTCGCCTCTTATACTAATACGGGATGAATTTTCCTTTCGAGAAAGGTTAACGCGCTGTCGCCACGTCGCGGCAGTGAGTGGTACTAGTACTATATATTCTGAAAATATATGTTCAGGATAAATATCCGAGAGACATCTATACATATATGATATTACATATAGATGTCTCTCAGATATCTGTGAGAGATCTGTGTATGATATTACATAAAGATGTCTCTCAAATATCTTTGAGATATTTGCTACGA
>NW_011962505.1:0-2813 GCF_000949405.1 Vollenhovia emeryi
AATTCTAGCATTTTTATGTTGATTTTAATGTTTATAAACACTTTTTAAATTTACGTAGAATTTCTTAGATCCTGGCAGTTATATTTAATTTTTTTGTAGAATTATTTCCGGCAGGGGATAAAGGCGTTTATGCGCAAATGCAAGGCCTAATGCGATTTGTGGAGGTTGAAAATATATACATAAAGTAACTATTAATGTAACTGTTAAATTAGTTACTAGTTATCGAAAAAATGTAACTGAGTTAAGTTACAGTTACAGATGTAGAAAAAGTAACGAAGTTAAGTTAGAGTTACCAAAAAGAAGTAACTGTAACTGTAACTTCGTTACAAGTAACGAGTTACTTCCCAACCCTGTTTGTTAGTATACATTTTATTAGTGAACTGTATGGTAAAGTTTCAAAAAACTCTCAAAGTTCTTCAAAATGCCATGTTGCCCTACGATTACACGGTTTTCAGGGTAAATTTTAAGAGAAAATTCTCTCTCTCTCTCTCGCCCCTTCTCTCCGTGTAGTAGCACAGTGCAATTCAGTCTGGCTAAACATTCACTTTTCTAAAGTTATATGAATTTCTTTTAAGTTTATAACGACCTCTTGTGCTATCTAGGATGTTACAAGCAAAGCTGAAGACAATGTTACAATTGCAACGATATTTAAATGCGTTCGCTCTTACCTCGAAGACTACTTATTTTCGCTCCGCGAAAGACATGCACGTCGATGTCAGCCATATGCATCTCTTCCCTCGTAACTTCCGCAATGATATTGTTAATATTTTTGACCATGTCGCGATATTCGATCTTGTTATCGAAGAAATTCTTCTCGATAACGACCGCTAAGAGGTGCAAGGATTATTTCGTTAAAACATTAAAATAGTGCCGATACTAAAACAGATGTGAAAATGCGGAGGAAACAGATCCGTACCCATCGAGGCGTTGGTGGACATCAGCGACGGAAAGTCATTGAAAGCGTCACCCGAATTTAAGATCCACGCGAGGAAGAAGACGGAAATCATGTCCATCGGCAGATCGTATTGGTGTCTGCCGCGCTAACCGGTCGATATATAAGCGAGGACATTGTTCAATGATATATGAGTTCATTACTTTCGCCGATTCATTATTATCGCATTAACCGGAACTTCGTCAAGCCCGATCGGAACGCAATCGTGGACTGAGCGTGCTCCGGCGCCGTAGTTTGTATTGCGAATCGAGGGAGAAAGAAAGATCGATTCTTTCAATAACTTATCGAGGAACGATCGAATCTCATCACAGCCTGAATGAGGTGCATCACTGGCCTACATGGGCGAGACCCCAGACTGAATTGAAAAATCATCACGGGAAAGTAAAATGAATCGAATGTTATGTTCGATCGGTTCTCCCTTGGCCCGAATACCGGCTTCAAGAGAAAAGCCGCACAAAAACAGCCATGAAACATCATCAGCAGAAGTATTACTTATGAAATACTCGTAAAAGAGGCATAAAAGTTTTAAGAACTCGGAGATTGCATCGTCTCTTGCGGAATTAATGCTAAATGTAACCAGTACGTGAAAATGGAATATTATCAACAGTAAGGTCAGGCAGGATAAAATGAGGTTTTTTTTTATTACTCAGCTTTATTATATGCTATCTGTAATTACTCGATATCTCTTGGCGGAAGGCAAAAGGCGAGACGGAAAAGTTATAAATGCGTTGCGGTCTACCACTTTTCTCCGTCCGATGTTAGCACGTGATAAGAACGCTATCCATTATCTGAGTTCTATTGCAAATGCCTGCGCAGGAACAAAGAACCAAAGTGGAATCGGAAACATCATTGTAGATACTTACAAAAACTGGCTATTTATTTTCGATTTAAATCCTTCATATATTTTCCATGTAAAAAGCCACAAGTTTTCGTTTTTAGTTCAATAACGAAAATGTAAAAGCGAATTTTCGTGGTGGAAGTCCGTCAAAGGGCACAGGGAAAAATTCCAGATACGGAGAATCGAAAGAGAATTCTTTTTGAATTCCCGAACTATGAAATAAATTCGCTTTTACGTCAGCGATTTCAAGCTTTTAAACGCGAGAGAAATTCCTTTTGCGCTTTATAAGAATTTGCACCAAAAAGGAACTCTTTTCGAGTTCATTTCCAACGGATTGCAAATTCATAAAGAATTAAAAAAAAAGAGGAATCCTTCCTGGGGCTCGATCATGAATCGTTTTCTCTAGCGTGAACTCGTGAAAAATGAGAAAGGCGATTGGCTAAAAGCCATGCGAATAGCCAATCGACTTGCAATCTTTCTGTAAGAGCAGAATTTTCGCATACATTTCTCCTTCTCCTTCACGTAGAAAAGGACAAACTCTGTTTTGTGCTAGAGACCTTGTAATCAGAGACTGACCATAAGAGTTGGTCAAATTCCCGCGAGTGAGAGAGAAGCGTAGGCTATCTCACTCTTCTACGATCGTAGAATGTATTGTTTCTCTCTCACTCGCGGGAATTTGACGAACTTTTATGGCCAGTCTCTCATTGCAGGGTCTCTATTTTACGCTAGAGACTACATACTATGCTATACACATACTATGCTAGAGAGAACATAGGCCATCTCACTTTTCTACGATCGTAAGTGTAAAAGGACAAACTCTGTTTTGTGCTATTTCGTTCTCTCTCGTTGGCATGTGAACAAGAGAGAACGAAATAGCACAAAATAGAGACCCTGTAATCAGAGACTGGCCATAAGGGTTCGTCAAATTCCGGCGAGTGAGAGAGAAGCATAGGCCATCTCACTCTTCTGCGATCGTAGAATCCGTAGAAAAGTGAGATAGTCTATGTTTCTCTCTCACTGGCC
>NW_011962506.1:0-2814 GCF_000949405.1 Vollenhovia emeryi
CTTTCCGTCCCACGAGGTTTTCCTAATTTTTCCAACAATCTATCCTCGCTAACGTTTCATTCAGAGTCTCGTATTATTTTATCCTTGGTACGCACCTGCAGGCAGAGTTTGTACTTGAGCGGAATTTGATTATATACGAAAAATGTAACAAATGATAATCTTCAACTTTTACAAAGGGAGCATTGACTGTAAATTGACCAACCTGCACTGTCCACTTTATGATGGATGAGTTTCCGTCGAATCCTGGCGTGAACTGTAACACAATGGAAAATGCATCCATGTTGGATAATGCTAGCTTCGTAGGAGGTTCCGGTAGCACCGGTTCGACGCCTGACTGTATGGTCGCCACTTTTGGTTTGCCGGATCCAACCAACGTCCAAGCGGTTACTTGAAATTTGTAGTGGGTTAGTGCCTAAGAAAACGTTTAAATGGATTATAGTCTTGTATGCTTATTGTACCTTGATTTTGACTTTTTACTATATATTTTTTACAACTACCTGAAGATGCTCCACTTTGGTTAATAACATATCGGCTGTAAAGTTTTCGACGCGCAAAGAATCCGGAATGTCTTTAATCATGTATTTCAGTTGATAATGTGTCAATATTCCGTTCGTCTCTTTAGGGGGACTCCACTTAACCGTTAGCGCACGATCACTGATATCTTTAAATTGTAAATTCTCCACTTCTTCAGGTACTGTAACTGATCATAAATATATAAAGATGAATAATGTCTACAAGAATAATTTAATTCTTATTCATTTATAATATAAGGAGATTGAAAGTACGTCAAAAATGATCTTTCAATCGGAATCATCTTTATTAATCTAGTAATGTAATTATTAATTCTTAACTAGTTGTTGCGTAGGTATATTGTACGGAGTGTACTTTCTTAAACCTGTCATAATGGCGTTCTGCTCGGCGAGCGGATCGAATAAACTCGGCGGCACAGTCATCGATTTGTATTCAGTCGCTTCTGTAAAATTGCTGTCGACCCAGGCTTGCAATTTGTATCCCTGATTGATACCATTCGTCTTTTGAGGATTCGGTGGCTTCCATCAAACTTTCACTGCCGTTGAATTAAATGCTTTTGCTCTTACATTTGTAGGAGGTGCTTCCGGGACTGCAAAAAATTATTTCTTTTATCTTTAACTGATTTATAACACCAGGGTAATATTCTAGCGTGTCGATCCATTATGTTTTAGTACTGCGTAACAGTTTAGAATTATACAATTAAACCTAAGAAATAATACCCTAATAACTGCACCGTGTGTGCATATCGATCACTCGGCTGTAGCTTCCTCAATTTTTCCAGAACCGCTGCCACGCAGTTCGCAAATGCGACCCGTTGCTCCAGTAAACTGTTGACTTGACGCAGACACAACGCGGTAACGTCCCAGTTCGCTCTTTATCTCATCTTCGTCACTGGTCAAGCGGTCCAACATAGCTCAGCTTGCGACTTCTTTGGGCGTAATTTTCTTTATGTGCACCCATCTACGAAAAGTTTGACTGGTTATACGTTAACAAGGCATTCAATGCGCACACAGTCGCAGCTTACCTATACAAATTATTGCTGTAATATACAACGCTCAATCTGTCCAGCACGAAAGAGATAATATTGTCAAGATTCCTGAAGCTCTCGGAATCTGTAGGGCTCGGTTCGATTCCGTCGAGTCGAGAGAGATGCAACTGCACAAGAAGGTGAACAAACAGTAAACACACACGCTTTCCTCGTACACATGTTCAGACAGTACTTACGCCTACGTTGTAAGTTAAATTGTGACACGTGTTCCACTTCATTTCACGAATGACCCACTCGAAATTCCGCTTCATAATTTTCTAGACTGACGAATCTGCATTTCATCACCACGGCGTTGTACAAGTCCCTCTTAACTGTACAGAGTTTGCCCAGGCACGACCGCGCACTTGACCGCGACACCTGCGTGGAGTAAAATTCATCTCTGTTCATGTGTACAAACAAATTCATTCCAGTTTCAGCAAGACAAATGAATTTATTACCTTACTCGTACTCCTTTTACTGTGCAGCTTACTCCACGTACCATATAGACCAGCCTTTGCTCACGTCACATTAACATGTTTTGGAGTGGAAACCTAACCTATTTCATCGAGCGGAACAACGATTAGATAAGTCAACACACGTATAGCGCGACGATACACTGAATGCACTGTTGTAAAAACATTTTTACCTACGAGGGAAGAATTAGAATTAAATAATCGAGTCCACGTCGATTCTGCTTCTCGTTTAAACTCGGCACGACACACCGCGCAGGACCACAAGAGTGTATACACTACGGGCGCTCTCGCGTGTAAACGTCAAGCATAGAATGCATACAGAGACTAGGGGTCTGTTCTATATCGGTGCGTTCCTGAACTAGTGCGCACACTGGTTGCGCACTGGCAATGAGTTGCAACCAGAGAGGTAATCTATTTCATTTCTATTTATTGCACTAGTTGAGTAGTGCGTTGTACGACAAATTTTGTAAGCGTGTAATCAACTGCGGGGCAGTACAAAGTCTCGAGTATGTAGAAACGGACACCTGTAATAATTATGTTACGATTAGTAGTAATTATTGTAATATTTCATGACAAATATTTGTAAGAAATACAGATGAGCTAACAACGGAACAAAATTGTTACTATTTTAACATTATATAAAAGATGAGATAAAATATTATTAAAATAAAGGTATTGAAGCAACATTTGTAAAATATTTAGAATAATATTACATTTTTGAAACATTTTGAAATAAAATGTCATTCGGTAACGTTTTAAAAACATTAATAAAATATCGTACAA
>NW_011962507.1:0-2815 GCF_000949405.1 Vollenhovia emeryi
TCACTAGTGCGTATGACATTGCAGGTAGTACCGGGAGACGTAAACGCGTTAGCCGCAGTAGCAGACAAAATAATGGAACACCGACCCACAGAGGCAGGTCACGAGTTAATGGCAATACAAAAACCAGAAGAGAACCTCGCCAGCCAGTTAGCAGAGATCACCAAACGACTAAACGAGCTGCAAGCACGTTGGGATTCATCTCCTCGATCACGTTCACGCCTACGTTCACGTTCACATTCAAGAGCATCGTCAAGAGACTCGTCACGTTCATCGCGCGGCCCAAAAATCTGTTTTTATCATCGGCGTTTTAAAGAGAAAGCTAGAAAGTGCACAGAACCGTGCGAATGGGCGCAAAACAAACAGGTCGTGCCAAAGTCGGAAAACTAAAACAACCGTCTTTGGCATCGGCGACAACAGACGGTACGCATCCCTCCCGCCGACTTTTCGTCACGGACAAGACATCAGGATTTCGATTCTTAATCGACACGGGAGCAGAGGTATCGGTCATCCCATCACGCCCAACAGAGACATCAAGGAAGGCTCAAGGCGTACTCTACGCGGCGAACGGCTCACGGATAACAGTTTTCGGTGAACGTGCAATGTCACTCAACATTGGACTCCGCCGACCGATCCGCTGCGTGTGCTTGATCGCCGAAGTACCGTACGCAATACTGGGAGCTGACGCCCTATATCAACATAATCTAACGCCTAATTTGAGAACAAGAACGCTCAAGGATAGCGAGACAGGAGTAACTATTAACGCAAAGATGGATAAAGCCCCGCTCACAGGTTTCGATAAGTCTGCACCCAGAGCTGAGATCCTAACCGAGTTCGCGGATGTTACAAAACCTTCCGCACGAATCTTAACAACTCGACATTCTGTGAAACACCAGATCGAGACGTTCGGTTTGCCGGTTTCAGAGTACCCGCGACGTCTTCCACCGGATAAACTGAAGGACGCCAAGGCGGAGTTTCAGTTTATGATGGATCAAGGGTATTGTCGACCATCGAAGAGCCAATGGGCTAGCCCCCTGCATATGGTAAAAAAGAAAAATGGCGACTGGCGCCCATGCGGTGATTACCGTCGTCTAAACGCACAAACACTACCGGATAGATACCCTATAGCCCACGTTCAAGATTTCTCAGCAATATTACATGGAAAAACAGTCTTTTCCACAATCGACCTGACCAGAGCATATCATCAGATACCGATGGCGGACGAAGACATTCCAAAAACGGCCGTCACAACACCTTTTGGCCTCTTCGAATTCACGGTGATGCCATTCGGACTTCGAAACGCCGCTCAAACGTTTCAACGCTTCATTAACCAGGTCCTTAGAGATCTCGATTTCGTTTTCGCCTACATAGACGACTTACTCATCGCTTCGTCATCCTTAGAGGAACATAAACAACATATGAGAACAGTCTGCAATCGCCTCAAGGACCACGGGTTACACATCAACATAGATAAGTGTGTATTCGCAGCAGAGACGGTAGAATTTCTAGGATATCAAATCTCATCAGCAGGATCAGCACCTCTACCAAACAAAGTCAAGGCCATACGGGAATTCAAAAAGCCAGCAAATGTGCAGGAACTTCGCCGATTCTTAGGAGCAGTAAATTTCTATCGTAGGTGCCTTCCAAACGCAGCAGCCACGCAAGCCCCATTAAACGAATAGCTTAGAGACTCCAGGAAGAACGATAAAAGACTAATTAACTGGACGGAGGAAGCGACCGAGGCCTTCGAAAAAACAAAGCAAAACCTAGCAGACGCAACCTTATTGGCACATCCAGCCCCGAACGCCAAACTACGTTTAACCACGGACGCCTCCGGAAGCGCAATGGGAGCAGTACTGGAGCAGTCAACAAACAACGACTGGAAGCCGTTAGGATTCTTTTCCAAAAAGTTTTCACCAGCACAGACGAATTATAGTACGTACGATAGAGAGCTGACAGCAATTTATCACGCAATTAAATTTTTCAGACCTTGGATAGAGGGAAACGCCAAAGTGGAGATTAGAACAGACCACAAGCCACTGACCTACGCTTTCTCGCAAAAATCGGATAAGGCGTCCCCAAGACAACTCCGCCAACTAAACCTAATCGGTCAATTCACAACTCAAATTTCATACATTTTAGGACAAGAGAATATCGTGGCAGACTCCCTTTCAAGGATAGATGCCTTACGACTCCCGTCTACAAAAGACTTCGAAGAGCTATCAAAAGCCCAACTCGTCGACAAAGAACTCGCTCAACTTCTCAAAGACAACCAGACATCGCTAAGGTTCCAAAAACTCACTTTTGGCACAGACCATCAAGCACTGTATTGCGACGTTTCAGCCCACGATATCCGTCCATTCGTGCCGTCAGAATTTCGACGACAAGTTTTTGACGTTTTCCACAACGTTAATCACCCGAGCGGAAAGATCACCACCAAGATAATCGGTCAGCGATACGTCTGGCCAGCTATGAAGAGAGATATAAATAATTGGGCCAAGACGTGTGTACGGTGTCAGAGAGCTAAAATCGGACGACACGTTAATCTACAACCAGCCACATTTCAACATCCTGACGCACGTTTCGACCACGTCCATATTGACATAATCGGACCAATGACTCCGTGCGATGGATTTACATACTGTCTAACCATGATCGACAGATATTCAAGATGGCCCGAGGTGGTATCAATTAAAAATCACCAGGCAGACACAGTAGCCAAAGCCTTTTATACTCACTGGATCGCCCGTTTCGGATCGCCAAAAATTGTAACCACGGACCAAGGTTCAGAGTTCGAGGGCAGACTATTCTCGACGTT
>NW_011962508.1:0-2815 GCF_000949405.1 Vollenhovia emeryi
ATATATAGGATGTCAGAAAATTATATTTTAGTGGTTAAACATTTTTGTTTATAACTTTTTAAAAACACCGACCGATGGCAAAAACTTCTTGAAGGTTACTCAGGGTCATGATCTTGACAACATATGTCAAGATCAAGTTCATTTAGTTGACTTTATCTAAATACTTATTTACCAAAAAACGTATTAAAAATTTCAGTTTTCAATTTGTTATATCTCCTAAACCAATGCCGTCCCCCACTTGATTCTTGCGGGGAATTACTCAGAAAACTCTCCCCTACAACATACCTAAGTGGCGAGGAAATCGGTGAGGTGTGACCTATTCTGCATATTTACCATTTTCATTATTACAGAGAAAGTCTCCTTTATTTTTTGTATTTATTAAAATCTTGTTTCCATATTGAGAATAATTAAATCTTGGCGATAATTCTATTTATTGAAGAGAGAAAGAGAGAGAGAGAGAGAGAGAGAGAGAGAGAGAGAGAGAGAGAGAGAGAGAGAGAGAGAGAGAGAAACAGACAGACAGACAGCAGACACACAGACAGACACACACACATTCACTCGTGTCACCACTTCCATTTATCCATTCATTAATCCCTCCACTCTTCTGGACCTCCGTTTCCGCCGCATCTTCCTTCCTTTCTCAGTCATTCTCATTCTCACCTTCCACCTCCCTTTTCTCCCTCCATTCCTCTACCGTTTTTAACCATTTCTCACCCTCCCTTCCCCCTCCTAAAACCTTCTCCACCATATCCTACCATCCTCTCTCCCTTCCCCAGTCCGTACATTCCTCCTACACATGCTCCCATGTCTCTTCTTTCCACCCACATACCCTGCATTTCCTTTTCTCCTCCTTTTCCCAATATCTACTACCTCTTATTCCTTCCCCTAGTCTAAATCTCGCTACTCTCTGCCATCTTTTTTCTTTCCAACCCTTTTTCAAATATTCTGGTATGCCTTTTTCTTTTATCCTTTTATACTATACATTCGTCTTTGGCTCCACTATTTTCCGCCATCTTTCCTCCTCCTGCCATCCCTTCTCCCTTCTCACCACCTCCTCCCCTCTCAGCTCTCTTTTATCTCTCATCCTCTCTACCTCCTCTATTATAGTTTCCACCCTTTCTCTTCATAGAATTCCCTCTTTTCCCTTTCTCATTCTCTTACCACTTCACCCCTTCTTGCTTTCTCTCTCCACTCCTCCATCTCGCCAACTCCCCTCCTCTTCCTTCTCCCAGCTTACGCTCATATCCCCCCCCCCCCAAGCCCTCACCTCCACCCTATCCCTCATTTTTTCCCTCAATTCCTCCCTTATCATGTAGCCCGGTGTATTCCATCCCACTCCTGTCATCCATCTCAAATATCTATCCTGCAGCCTCTCCACCTCCTCTCTCTTCCTCCACCCCCATATCTCTATACTCCATAGCTCATTGCCGTCCACACCAATTTATCAACCAGCCATAACCTTCTCGACCAATCATCTCCAAATCTTCTTTTTCCTATTCCCCATACTTCCCTCATCACTACCGCTCCTTGTCTTAACCTCTCCTTTATATGTTTCTTATTTCCTCCGTTTGCCATCACTACGCATCCCAAATACCTGAACTTTCTCACTTCCTCTAACTCTCTTCCTTTCCATCTCCAGTCTACCTTTTTCCATCTCCCACCTTCTTTCCTACATCTCATCACCTTCGTTTTTTCTACATTTACCTTCAATCCCTTCTCCTCCATATACTCCTCTAATCCTTTTATCATCCTCTTCATTTCCCCCTTATTCTCCGCCACCACCGCCACATCGTCCGCATACGTCCATGACCATATCTACCATAGGAAAGAAGATTCTTTCCTCCCACTTTTATCCCCCCCCTCATCCTACCCTTTCTAGTACTTCATCCATATCCGCTAACATCAATGTGAACAAGCATGGACTCAGCGAACATCCCTGTCTTACCCCCCTTCCTGTCCACAAAAACTCCTCCCTTCCTTCTCCTCCACCCTTACCCTACGTACAAACCGTTTTTTTAAATACATCTTCACACCTTTCTATCAGTCCTTCTCTTATTCCCTTTCTCCTCATACTCTCCACCAATATCCCTCTTCACCGAGTCAAACGCGCCGCCTTTAAGTCCAGAAACATAAAATGATAATATGCATAAAATAGCTTTTATGGAATTAATTTCGTTTGGCATATTTTATAGTTGTTTTGTGGTTTTGTAAAATTGTTATTTATTGCGTAGTATATTATAGTCATTTGAATTAATTTTAAACATATTAATTTTAATTGATTATTTTTATACAATATAATTAAGAAGATAGATGTAGGTATAACACAAACGCACACATGCGCGCGTGGACACGTATAACATAACGTATTATTAAAATTTTTAATATAAAGAATAATTTAAAAATACATTTGGTATTTTATTGACTCGAAACATAACGTACGTGTAACTTAAAAATAGGATGTTGTTAATAAAATTACATATTAATTTTATTAATGTTATTTATACAGAACACTCGATACATACAATACTAACTGTCGTCCTACTTTTAAATGCAAATTTTTTCATCCTAATTTTTAAATATCGTAATATAAGATTTAACAAAAATGTTATAATATTGGTAGATTTTTATGTAACAATGATAGTTTATGTAACAAGTTACATGAAAAGATTTTTTTCAAATATTACATACTTATTAATTAGATTACTCTACTCACAAAACTTTATTTCTCGATTAATTTGCAGTAAATTAAGGGGATGCTGGAGTCTGTCTGTTTTACCGACAACGCGAAAGTTATGTATGTGTGCGTATATTACAT
>NW_011962509.1:0-2815 GCF_000949405.1 Vollenhovia emeryi
TAGCTCTTCTCGCCGGCGAGGAAGATAAGAAGCCACCGGAGGACGATGACGATCCATTACGACGTACCAGACGACCATTCGGCTGTCTCATCAACGATATTAAACGTCGCTACCCCTTCTATTTGTCTGATTTCACGGACGGTCTGAACTCGTCCTGCCTTGCAGCAGCCATCTTTATGTACTTCGCTGCGCTATGCACCGTCATCACCTTCGGCGGCCATCACCATCTACTGGAGGCGCTTACGCCCATTGTTCAAGTATGTAAATTGAGTGACACGTCCCGCGAATGTTGATGTCCATTCGGAATGAGCTGCGAATTGTTGCGTATGCTTTTAGGTGATGGGAGAGGGCAATAAGCGCGTGGTTACGCTATCGCATCGTGCTCAAGTACGTAGATTCACCTCGGATTTACTACGAGTGCTGAAGTCGAAAACGAGCAAACAAGTGATGCTTTCGGAGTTCCCGAGCGTTTACGCTTGAGTGATAGGTACAACATGCAACTCGCGTAACGTTGATATATTCGCGTTTATTTTTCAAAGGTGATCGGTCAAATCTATTTCTTCTTTCTCAGCAAAACCCTGGGATATCGTGGACTACGGTGTATGCAATATTGAAGATGTTGGTGAGGTGTCCGAGAACACGATTGTCGTGACTCCTATAGAAGGCGGCGATAAGATGATAGCCATCCCCAAACGCGAACAGACTGTTGAAGAGATCGAGCGAACGAAACTGTTCGCCAAAAATGTGCGCGGTTGAAAGGATATGTTTTAATTGCGTTTTAATTTCGTACATCTCGAAACTGTACTTGTAATTTAACTGGTGGTCGAGTTACTGCAACACGCGCCGCGATGTAAGACGCTTGCACGAGAATTTGCATATTGTAAAAGAAAGAACAATTTCTGTTGTCACCTATTTTTATTTGCATCTCGTAAAAGTGATGTACGAAATTGAAACGCATGCGACTGTGAAAAATTCGTAGACATTTGCCTGGTTATAAAACTTTTAATACGAAAGAAAATACATGTAGTATCACAGATTATTAGAAAATTTGCAAAATCACAGTGATTTTACTTGTTAATAATAATGGGGAAACTGTGTCTTCTATGCATGTTCCATGTTTCTCAGATTCTTTATTTGTATCTATCACCATTTGTATATTACTGAATGTTCGAAAAAAATTCAATAAAGTTTGATTACATCTCTTACACTTTTTCTATAGGATAGAAATGATAAAAATGTTAAAATAGATTTAATAGCTTATTATTCAAAATGTTCAACTTACTGTCTGTGTTTTGTAGTAGGTTTCAAAAATTCCATTTGTAATATTTCCAGTTTATTGCTTTCTTTGTGGCTGCACGCTTCCACTTACAGTATAATTTTTCTCATCTTTGTACTTTCTCAAGAACGTATCTCGTAAGTTTTTCCACTTTTTCTGACAAACTGTTGGATCTGCATCTTTTTTTGAAGGGAGAAATGATGTACATATTTATTATATATATATAAAGTAATATATATTTATTTATACGTTATACTTATGAAGTTATAATTAATAAAATGCAGAGAAATATAAGTACACATACTGAGGGTTCGACCTATCGTGTTCCCAAGATTTTCGTATCATATTCATTCCTCTCTATTGTATGTTTAATCTTTCTCACCACGGTACGTACTTTTTAGGTTTGTTTGTGTTGCTTGCTGAAGCACTCGGGTGATGTTTCCGAAATGTTTTCCGAACGCACCTAGTTCAGTATAATCGCTCGCGACAAAATTGAGCGTGACAAAATGTTCAATCTTGACCAACTTTTGTTACGACGTCGCGTCTCTCATTGCGACGGAAGTGACGTTGAGGAATGCGGTACGTTCATGGAAATCGCGCGTCGCGCATAATGTTATCGCGCTGGTCAATAATAGCTACAATTACTCACTGAACACTTAAACAGCAATAGAACATGATTGATTCTTGTTTTATTATTTAATCGATCATTTTTAGTTACTTATGTGATTATAATATTAGATAAACCTTATGAAAAGATTTCATCGCGTTGGTGTGAATAGAAAAAATTTTACTTTTGCGATTCGTCGCATGTCGCGCGTCGCGCGTCGCGTCGTCGCGCTGGTCTGCAAGAGCCATTAGGGGTCTTCTCCCCGGAATTGGACGTTAGAGTGTCTTGCAGGTTGGATGACGCTGCCTCCATCTTTACTGCTGAGGCCTTGGCCGTTAAAAAGGCATTCGAACTGATTCTCGACAACTGTTCCGCGGTCAGGAAGGCCGTCATCTTCTCTGACTCTCGTAGTGTGTTGGAGGCTTTAACTTCATTGAATCCGTTTGTCAGAGGTAATTTGGTTCCCGAGCTTAGAGATCTAGCTCGCCGTATTACTGATTTGGGGATTGAATTAATTATGGCCTGGATCCCCTCTCATAGGGGCATTGATGGAAACGAAGTGGCGGATCGCCTGGCTGGTGAAGCTACCCTCAGCAAAGAAATCCATATTGCCGATGTTCCATACACTGACTGTTTCTCTATCGCTAAAGAAATATCGAACAGGGCCAGTAATGCCTATTTCCAAGGGGAAAGTCTTCACAAGGGTAAATATTATCATCAATTCTTTCACTCCCTGGCTCCTAAACCCTGGTTCCATAAAATCAGGCTTAAAAGATCGGAAATTGTTTTAATTAATAGGATACGCAGTAACCACTACAACCTCAATTTTAGCCTGTTTAGAAAGAATATGATAGATTCTCCTGCGTGCTCCTGCGGATACGACACTCAAGATGTTAACCACGTAATATTTGCTTGTCCACTATACAGGGTGT
>NW_011962510.1:0-2816 GCF_000949405.1 Vollenhovia emeryi
CAAAAATAGTAATAAACGAATAAGTAGAGCTGCTTATGTAAAATATCGGATAGCTGTACGTGATAATTTTAATATTTTTATCATGGGAAGACGATTATTTCAGCAATGGCTTGTAGATAATTATGTTAAAATTGAAAAAGATCGAATTAATTATTGTAAACAAAATCAAAAACAACTACGAGCTGAGACTTATCAAGGACTAATTGATTATTTGACAAACGCCGCCAATAATAACGAAGCTCACATTGGAAAAATGATTATACTTCCATCAACGTTCGTGGGTTCACCGCGTAATATGTTACAACATTATCAAGATGCAATGGCTATTGTGCGTAAATATGGAAAACCAGATATCTTTGTTACTATGACTTGTAATCCAAATTGGCGTGAAATTAAAGAGAATTTACTTCCAAATCAACAACCTGCAGATAGACCAGATATATGTGCTCGTGTATTTAATATAAAAAAGGATTATTTAATTGATGTTATTGTTAGACAAAAATTTTTTGGAGAAGTTCTCGCATACGTTTATGTAATAGAATTTCAAAAACGTGGATTACCGCATATACATTTGTTGATTACATTAAAACAGAATTGTAAAATAACAAATTCCGAAACGGTTGATAAATTTATTTCCGCAGAAATTCCTGATCCTAATGAAAATGAAAGTTTACATAATGTTGTAATGAAGCATATGATTCATGGACCATGTGGAAATTGGTGTCTGGTGAACGATAAATGTTCCAAACATTTTCCAAAATCATTTCAACCTGAGACGACTATGAATGAAGATGGCTATCCACAATATCGTCGAAGAAATAATGATTTATTGTACGAAAGGCCTGGACGATACGTTGTTGATAATAGATATACTGTTCCATATAATCCAATGCTTTTACTTTTATTTAATAGCCATATTAACGTTGAAATAGTTTCGAGTATACGATCTGTAAAATACTTGTATAAATATATTTATAAAGGTCATGATGCTGCGTCTGTAATCATTGGAGAAAATTTAGACAAAACTATAATTCATGACGAAATTCAAGATTTTATTGAAGCTCGTTACGTGGGGCCTGTGGAAGCATGTTGGCGAATTTTAAGTAAATCTTTACAAGAAAAAAGTCATTCTATATTTCGTTTACCAGTCCATTTACCAAACGAACATAGTGTAATAATCGATGATAATATTAACAATGATGCAATAAGATCTGCCATAGAACGAGTGACAATGTTGTTAGATTATTTTAAATTAAATGCTCGAGATGAGGAAGCGAAACAATACTTATACAGTGATATTCCATCATACTATGTTTTTAAAAAGATTACAATTAACGGCAAAACTATTAATCGCTGGGAAAAACGTCAAAGATATTTTAATTGTATCGGTCGTATGTATTCTGTTAGCCCGTCTCAAATGGAATTATTTCATTTACGTATAGTTTTACTACATGTTAAAGGAGCCACAAGTTTTGAAGAATTAAGAACAGTTAATAATGAAGTACATCAAACTTTCACCGCCGCATGTTTAGCATTAGGACTTATAGAAGATGACGAGGAATGGTATCGTGCGATGAATGAAGGAAAAGTTTGGATGATGCCAAGACGACTTCGTAATTTGTTCGTACGAATTTTAATTCATTGTCAACCACTTCATCCGAAAAAGTTGTGGGATGAGTTCAAAATGGATATGTCGGAACATTATATAAGACGATATGGATCTGCATTGGGAATAAAGAAGGTTTATAATTACATTGTCAATGTACTTCAAATGGAAGGATCAAATATTGCTAACTTTCCTGAAATGGAACAAATAAGTGAGACTCAAGAAATAAATGATGAAGAACAAATTCAAGAAGATACAACTATAGGAATGCGGCAATATGGACAATTAAATATAGAACAAAAAGTGATTGTTGATACTATTTTATTAGCAACAGCAAGTAACAATAGTAACGACAGTTGTTTTTATATCGATGGTCCAGGTGGTTCTGGTAAAACTTTTATTTATACAACATTATATTATTTACTTAAAAGTAAAGGAAAAATAGTAAGTACTATGGCATTTACTGGTATTGCTGCAACATTACTTCCAAATGGAAGAACAACACACAAAGTTTTAGGATTACCTGTACCTCTTTTCACTGATTCTACATCAAATATTAAAGTACAATCAAAAGAAGCTAACAATTTAAAACTTGTAGATGTCTTTATTATGGATGAAGCACCTATGGCACCACGTTACGTGCTAGAAATAATGGATCGAGTATTACGTGATATCATGCAAAATAATTTATATTTTGGTGGAAAAATTGTTCTTCTCGGTGGAGATTTTAGACAATTATTACCTGTAAAAGAAAGAGCTACGCGTTGTGAAATTATAAATTTATCGATAAAATTTAGTTCTTTATGGAAACAATTTAAAATATTTTCACTGACACAAAATATGAGAACTTTATCACAAGAAAAAGAATTTGCACAATTTTTACTAAATTTAGGTAATGGTTCTTTAAATGATAATTCGGATAATATTGAAATTCCAGAAAGATGTATAGCAAACATTAATTCGGATATAATAAAAGACATGTATGGAGATATTATAACACATAAGCGATATAAAATTATGGCTAATTATGTTATATTATCTGCAAGGAATGTCGACGTTGATGAGATAAATAATAAAGTAATAAGATTATTAGATGATACGACAGAGAGGGTTTATACAAGTGTGGACACTGTTGAAACGACTGGAGATAAGGAGGATATACATGAAGCAATTCTGCCAGAATATCTCAACTCTTTAAATCCAACGTGCC
>NW_011962511.1:0-2816 GCF_000949405.1 Vollenhovia emeryi
TACATGTGCAATGACACTGAACTATGCGAAACTGAACTGTGCAAAAGAGAACTGTGCGAAACTGACATGTGCGAAACTGAAATGTGCGACACTGAACTGTGCGACACTGAACTGTGCGACACTGAACTGTGCGACACTGAACTGTGCGACACTGAACTGTGCAACACTGAACTGTGCGACACTGAACTGTGCGACACTGAACTGTGCGAAACTGAACTGTGCGACACTGAGCTGTGCGACACTGAACTGTGCGACACTGAACTGTGCGACACTGAACTGTGCGTAAAAGAACTGTCCAATTGAACAAACGCTGATTTAGAATGATTTATTATTTATAAATTAGCAAAATTTCCAAACAGGGCTCTACATGCATACGCGTGTGTCTGTGTGTTTTAAATTATATTTCGATAACCTGTGTCCAAAAGCACCGGTGTCCAATTGTACGGTGCGCAAAAGAACTGTGTCCAAATGAACGGTGCGCAAAAGAACTGTGCGCAAAAGAACTGTGCGCAACATTATGTGTCCAATAGCACTGTGTGCAATTGCATCGTGTCCAATTGTACTGTGCGCAATTGAAGGCTTCTCTGTCCGTTCGATGTGTTCTCTCTTCAGCTGTGTACTTAAATGCAATAATATGTAACATTATGCTAGCTATACGATCACGGTCGGGAAGGTTATCCAAAGTTTTACAATAAGTTTTCAGAATACTTGTATTATTGCGTACATATTCGTACTTATCATTCCTTTACTCTAATAATGCGTCATCGCACGTATCCGTGAGAAAAAGTTATAATCTGTCGCATGATAAACTGTATTCTCGGAATTTATCATAAAATGTCGGAGTAGCTTTCTGACCACAACTGTACTTGAATAACTCAAACGTGGAATTCATATTCCTAGCAAAGAGCTAGGAAAAAGCTTGCTCATCTATTACTAGAATTTTTTATTTCCGTACATTGCTTGAGCATACTGACTATCTGCATAATTCTACACAGTTCTATATAATTTTATATACATGTTTTTATATGAACAATTTTTATATAATTATCTGACTTTAGACAATTGTACACAATTACAGCAATTTTTTACATTACAATTTGTTTCATATAAAACAATGTCTAAATCTATAAAGTTATACAGAACTGTGTAGAATTGTAAATTTCTACGCATCACACACACACACACACACACACACACACACACACACACACACACACACACACACACACACACACACACACACACACACACACGCACGCACGCACGCACGCACGCACGCACGCACGCACGCACGCATACAAATATACATGCAAAAATATATAACGCGCGCCCGCTAGCGAGACAGAGAGGGAGAGAGGAGCATATCACACCCACACACACACATACACACACACATACGCATACAAATATACATGCATAAATATATAACGCGCGCACGCTAGCGAGAGAGAGAGGCAAAGAGGCGCACATCACACCCACACACACACAAACACACACGCGCGCGCGCGCGCACGCACGAACGCACGTGCACGCACACGCACTTGGGTTCATACTTGTAAAGAGTGGGACGAAGGAATAGTGAAAGGAGGGAGGGGGCAATTAAAATTCGGTTGAGCAGCGCCAAGTTTTTGTAATTTAAAGTAAAATATTTATTTGTATTAAATTGTCTAAACCGCGGGCAACGGGCGTCCGCGGGCGCCCAGCCGGCGCCCAGCCTTCGGGCATGCCCCCACTCCAATCATCGCCCCACCACGTTTAAAACTATTTAGTTTAGTTGGTGCCATTTGATGATATTACTTTTGTAGAGAAGATAGTTTTGTAGTGATGCCAAAAAACGTTAAGAGAAAAACTTAATCAATCATATTGTAACATGAAAACTACACTTGAAAACCAATTGGCTGAAGTAGAAGTTATCTCAACTACAGCAGACTTATGAAGCAAAGCAAAAAGGTCGCTTAGATATAATTATTATTATATTTTATTTTATTTTTATTCTTTAATATTTATTATAATTTAATTAAAATCTTTTTATAGAAGTGTTATTTAGGAATAACGGTTCATTGGATTAATCAAATAACTTTAGAAAGGGATTCAGCCGCACTGGCTTGCCGTAGAATAAAAGGAAAACACACTTTTGACGTTTTGGCAAAAGCAATTAATTCCATATTTTTTTAATACCACATACAAAACAAAATATGTTATACAACAACAGATAATGGTTCAAATTTCGTTAAAGCATTTCGGTAAGTTACAATTTTATAATCTTATACATATATACAATTTTTTAATATATAATTATAATTATGATTTTATACAAGGTGAGTTTTTTATCTTGAGACAACGAAAAATCTCGAGAACTGCACATCAAATCAAAAAAAGTTTCAGACAAAAGTTGTATGGTTTCGAGGGGGCCTTAAGATGGTACCATTGGTTTGACCTTGAAGAATTATTTGAAGGTCACATAAAGGTCACACCAATTTTTTTAAATGGCATCCCCTATTTTTATTACATATTCTTGTAGTTAACTTCGAGAGCTTTCCAAAACGCTATAATAAAGTATTTTTTTATTAAGAACTTTTTGAGTTATTAAGGTTTGAAAGTTCCAATATTTTGACGTAAATTACAAAATATCTTGTAAAATATTCATTTTTTTAACATCCAGAATAATGATACAAATTAACTGGTGTAAAGAAAACAAATAATTTTGTAACAAGCAATAAAAAAAAATTTTTTCTTTAAAAGGTTGTTTTCTTTACACCAGTTGATTTGTATCATTATTCTGTTCAAAAATGTATTAAGGTAAGATGATTAAAAAA
>NW_011962512.1:0-2816 GCF_000949405.1 Vollenhovia emeryi
TCAATAGAATAAAAGACGTTGAGGTTAAGAAAACAAAATACTCGGTTTTCTTTTCTCATAGAAAAACCTTACATCTTAAGTGTTAAAGTAGACGTTGTGAACTATTGTCCTTAGGAGTGTACGTTGCGACTTAAAGCGTACGGACAACGGCTTAAAACTTACGTCACTTAAAGCAAGGTTGTGGACCAGGGGTTAGCGCGTGGAATAATAAAGGAAAGTAATTCGCCGTATTGCGCACGGGTGGTCCCGGTTAGAAAGAAAAACGGAATGATTCGCTTGTGTGTGGACTTGAGACCCTTAAATAGTAGAGTCGTCAAACAAAAGTACCCGTTTCCATTAATTGAAGATTGCATTGCAAATTTAGGCAATAAATCGGTTTTCACGTTACTGGACTTAAAAGACGGTTTTCACCAGATTAAAGTTCATGCGGAGGACACAAAGTATTTCGCATTCGCTACGCCCGACGGGCAGTACGAATATACCTGTCTCCCGTTTGGATTCTGTGACTCGCCAGCCGAATTTCAAAAGCGAATCGCCAGTATACTTTCGCCCCTCATAAGAGAGGATAAGGTCATAGTGTATATGGACGATATTATGATCGCGACAGAAACGGTCGAGGCAAACTTGAAAGTCCTAAACGAAGTCATTTCTATCTTGAGACGGTACGATTTTAAACTGAATATTGAGAAATGTCACTTTCTAAAGTCGACCATAGAATACTTAGGCTATATAGTAAAGCCGAATTCGATAACTTTGAGTCCAAGACACACGCAGGCAATCAGCTCGTCCAAGGCCAAGCAAAGTAGTGGAAGTCCAACGATTTTTGGGATTGGCGAACTACTTCCGCAAATTCATCCCCGGTTTCACGCTGAAAGTAAAGCCACTCCGCGAACTGTTACGTAAATCTTCGACGTTCGATTTCAACGCCAGTTGTATCGATGCTTTTGAATTGATAAAAAGAGAGTTGGTCTCTCGGCCATTGCTAAGTTTATTTAATCCAACGGCTGAAACGCAATTACATACAGACGCGAGTTCTAGCGGTCTCGGTAGAGTATTATTACAAAAGCAACAATCCGGTGATTGGTCACCTATAGCTTACTTCAGTCAGGCCACCAATAAAGCCGAGCAAAATTATCACAGCTTCGAGTTAGAAATGCTCGCCATTGTTCGCGCAATCGAACGTTTTTACATATACTTATACGGGATAGAATTTGTGGTAGTTACGGACCGCAACGCGTTGGTGTACGCAGTCAATAAAGCCAATCTCAACCCTCGGATAGCCAGGTAGACTCTGGCATTGCAAAATTATAAATTCACGGTGAAACATCGCCCGGCGGAGCGCATGGCCCACGTCGACGCTCTTAGCCGGCAAATTGCGTACGTAGATTCGACCTTCGAAAGGGAACTAGAATTGAAACAGTTGACGGACGCGAAGATTAAGTCCATAGCCGACGAACTCGAGTTTAAGGACGACGACAAATTCGAGCTCACCGGCGGGTTAGTTTATCGCAAGGAAACGGATCGCGCGAGATTCGTGCTCCCCGAAGCCATGATTGGCAACGTTATACGAATATACCATGACGACATGGCTCACTGTGGCGTGGAGAAAACCTTCGAGGGAATTCACGCTACGTATTGGTTCCCTTCGATGCGAAAACGAATCATAGATCATATAGAGAATTGTATTACTTGTATTATGGCAAACGCGTCGGTACACTCTCGTGAAGGCGAGATGCAAATAGCGCCGAACGCGACGGAACCGTTCGAGGCGATTTGCATAGACCACTTTGGTCCGCTACAGAGGGCAGAGAGTGGAAATCAGCACCCAGGTAGAACAGAAAAGTCATAATGATATCATTAGGATGTCATCATGACATTATTTGTCACTTAAAAGTCACTAATAAAAAATGATGCAAAAATGATGTAAAAATTAAAAAGGAATCGTACACTATATTATAAATAAAAGCGTCCTTTGGTTTTTAAAATATTTATATCGTTTTAATATACATATTGTTGAAGTAAAATATTGTTTATTAGTGACTTTTAAGAGACAAATGTCATGATGACATCCTAATGATATCATTATGACTTTTCTGTTCTACCTGGGATAGTATTGTCATGAGTGCGATGCACCGCACATCAGACGACGACCTCGCACGCGGCAAGGTGTCAGATAACCCCTGCCGCATGCGACGTAAACGAATACCCGGAACAAAGTACGAAACCATCGAAGCCGCGCATACAGTTGCTAAGGGAAAAACCGCTTACTAACCAATAAACGGCCTAACAACAGGGCCAAGCGCGGTTGGTATAAAATGAAATGGAAAGGAAGGAAGGTGGGCCATTACTAAGTAAGACACACGAGTGTACGTATCTGTATCAAAGCTTTTTTAATAAAGAATATTGTTTAAAATAATGGCTTATGGCCTTTCATAAACCGCGAAGTGTATCAACGGCAACGATCCCAAAAGACTCCGTGCCCCGACCAAGCCGGCGGCACAACAATTTGGTGGCAGCGGTGGGATGCCATCGATTTCACTCGCGTGCGAGTGACGGACCAAGGCCTGAAACCGAGAGAATCAAAGGAACCATTACTCAGTGATTGCAAGGAACCAAGGAGAACCCCGAAGCAACATTGAGACAAGTGGACAAAGACACCCGGTAGCAGCGGAGGACGAGAGACGGCACAACGATCTTCACGACAACTGCCCGACCTGCCCCGCCAGCAGACGCTAGCAGCGCAACCGGAGACGGCACCGACTCACCGCGCGGAGACCAGCTCAACGGCACTGACCTACCGTACGACGAGCAGCCCA
>NW_011962513.1:0-2817 GCF_000949405.1 Vollenhovia emeryi
ATATAATTATCAGTTGTTGTAAAAATACCAGGAAGCAATTTTCCCACCAAGAAGTATTTTTATTGTTGGAGTGTTGAGCCAAATATGTACGAGAATGGAGCACATATTCGAAAGCAATAAGATTGAAATGCCATTTATAAACTCTATGAGATAACATTTTGTAACTTATCGTGGTGTCAATGTAAAGATGCCAAGGATGATTTTCAAACATACTAAGTGGGAAAGAAGTCCCAGAGAACATGCATGTCTGAAAGACATCTTTGGGAAGTCTTTTCGACGTTTTCTAGACATACATGTCTAAAAGACGTCTAATAGACATCTTAAAGATGTCTTTTAGACATGCATGTTCCCTGGGGTCCGTTTTTGTGAAACATGAAATGTTCGATACATATACTCGATATTATGGTATGATTTAAACAATAATTTATATGGTCTTATCATTACATTACATATACAGGGTGAGGCATTTAAAACTGTTTTCCAGAATATTTGGAAAAATACAAATCGGATTAAAAAAAAGTTACAATAAAAGTTGTTCACCTCGAAGAGGGTCATCCATTAACATAAAGCTCGACCCCCTGCACCACCCCCGGGGGCGGGAGGGGGGTGACTTTGAAATCTTAAATAGAAACCCCTATTTTTTATTGCAGATTTGGATTCTCCGTGAAAAAATATGTAACTTTTGTATGAGACATTTTTTTCGTGTCATGATAGATGGCGCTGTAATCGGCAAAAATGAAAATGAGTTGAAAATTGTTGAAAAATGGTAATATCTCAAAAAAATACACATCAGATTAGGAACATCAAAGTAAATTTTTTGATATTTTTGAAAATGCTATCATGTGACACCGTCTACCCTCCTGCAATGCATTCTTAGAGAAGATAGTTTTGTAGAGAAGATATTTTTGTAGAGACGATATTTTTGTACAGAAGATTTTTGTGGAGACACTATTTTTGTAAAGAAGATACTTTTGCAGTAAAGATATTTTTGTAGAGATTATACTTTTGCAAAAAAGATAGAGTAACAAAATATATTCGGTTGAATTGGAGCTTAGACTTGGTGCTTTTTTTTACCTTTTTTTAAAAAGGTAAGTTTTTTACGTGTACTCTTTACTTGGCACAAAACTCGACATTTTTGGAATAATATTATCACAACCCCGGTGGTCGAGCTGGTACTCTTTACTTGGCACAAAACTCGACATTTTTAGAACTAAAAAAACGTTGTTTGCACTGTGGCGAACTAACATACATACACTGAAGTTCAAGCTTACCGATAGTCCTTCTTTGTAGATGCATTACTATGTGAAGTTGCATGCACATAGTCCTCGAACTACTGTCTGTTAGGAAACAGCGAGAACTTATTCAAGGTCCTCAGACATGCACATAGGCCTGGAAATACCGTCTGTTAGGAAACAGCGAGAACTTATTCAAGGGAGTGGCACCCGTTTGGCCACGTTAATATTGACCACAGTCCCGATTGACCACGTTAATATCGACCACGTTGTGTATGACCACGTTGATATTGACCACGTTGCAATTGACCACGGTCCCGATAGGCCACGTTGCAATTGACCACGGTCCACGCTTCCTACCGGCGGGGTGGGTGCGGGGAGGGGGGCCGAAGGCCTCCCTCGCACCCCCCGCGCACGCGCGCGTGTGTGTGTGTGTGTGTGTGTGTGTGTGTTTTTTTAGCTCGTGGTCAAACGGGACCAGTGGTCAATTACAACGTGGTCAATCGGGATCGTGGTCAATTGCAACGTGGTCAATCGGGACCGTGGTCAATTGCAACGTGGTCAATCGGGACCGTGGGCATTGCAACGTGGTCAATCGGGACCGTGGGTAATTGCAACGTGGTCAATCGGGACCGTGGGAAATTGCAACGTGGTCAATCGGGACCGTGATCAATTGCAACGTGGTCAATCGGGACCGTGGTCAATTGCAACGTGATCAATCGGGACCGTGGTCAATTGCAACGTGGTCAATTGCAACGTGGTCAATTGCAACGTGGTCAATCGGGACCGTGGTCAACGCAACGCCAATGCCACGTTGCGTCAGAAAAGTGAAAAGGATGCTGGTCTGGTCGACGACGACGACGAGTGGACAAGGACGAGGACGACAAAGATGTTTCTTAATCCAAAATTTCACAAAACTGACTGCATTGCATTTGCATTGCAATACCTCCACTCCTGGGGCACGTAGGAGAAAAGTAAAAACACTTTTATTATGCAAATCGTACTCAAGCTATCGATTAAGCGCAGTCTCAAGTTCGTCGGATCAGCCGTTGTTGAGATCCGAAAATCTGAGGGCCCGTCAACTCGTGTACTCGCGTAAACTTACACGGTCGGTCTCGCACGCGTGTACTAGCTACGCTTATACTTGGCGCGAGACACTACCACAGTATATACAGTAGCGCAACTCCCTGTCGGTACCTTTGATGTCAGTGTTGCCTAAAACGAAGTGCGCATGCGCGAAATAAGGCAGTACATACAGTAGCGACCTCTGTTATTCTCTCTCACTTCTCTCTTTATCATCTCTTTCTTACTCATTTAGTCCGTAAGGAGGTCAATTTATTATCGGTGGTCGAATTGGTTGAGATGCCCGCCTAGAGAAAAGGGAGGTCCAGGTTCAAACCTTGGCTGAAGTAATATTTTTCGCAATAAATTTTCCGTATTATAAAAATTGCCAGACACGGTCAAATAAAAATCATTCATGTTGTTAATTTATTATAATTTGAACGAAAATTATGTAGAATTATTGGTAACGATGAAACGTTGACAATGTATATATGTAACAAATTTTTTAAATATTAATTAGAAA
>NW_011962514.1:0-2818 GCF_000949405.1 Vollenhovia emeryi
AGGGAGCGCGAGGCCCGCCTGTTAAACGGCGGGCCGGTGCGGGGGGCGCCCAGAAGTTATAGCTTTGCTACATCCTGGGCGTCCCCCAAGTAAAGCACCGCGCAGGTCACCGTGTGGTTTTAGTGCGGTAAGCCCAGCCGCCGCAACGTCTAGCGGCGGCACCCCGATCGTCATTAGGGGGGCAGTCCCACATAACCCGGGCCATTTGTAAACTCCCTTCCCAGAGGGGGGCCCGGGTATCCATAAAGGATTTCCACACGAAAAAAAAAAGGAATTCGAACTCCCTCCTCGAACCCGCAATCGACGGATTACCCCCGAACAGTTTTTTAACTTAATCCGGGAAATTCCTCCTTGCTCCCATCCTCCCCCAGGGACCTTCACCGTAGGCCCTGAGTTCCTGGATATCCCTGAACTCCTTGACAGAGTTCACTTCAATCCTCCTCACCGAGTCATCCCGGTCTATCTTCCCGGGGAGAGATATCCAAGGCCCGTCTCCATCCTGTTCCTCAAGGCCCTTTTCCCTCGTTCCTCCGCTATCGTTAAAACCCATTAACAAATCCCTCACTCACACAAAAACGCATACACACAGCCACATCCGCGAAAATGCATATAGCGTCAACACACATAAATGTAACACTATAGATCTCTTTTGTTAGTTAGTAAAACTAGCCTTTAATTAATTTTATTTCTTTTAATCCTAATCTAATGTCTAGATGTAGAAAAACCGTAAATATATTATGTTAAACTTATCTCCTTCAATTCTAATTTATTTCTAAAGACCTCACCCCCCTTAGCTCCCCTTTGAGAGTGCACAAGGTCCGTCCCAGGGTAATAGGGATTAATTTCCTTGACCCGAAATAGGACCTGCGATCGCACCGCTCTCGAAAAGAGTCATAGTGTCCTCGCGGACATTGACCTTTTAGAGCCTTAGAAAAGTGCGTTCGGCTCGCTTCCACGCGCCTCCGAGCGTATTAGCGAGATATTAAAATTGCTAGTTGCGTCATTCCATACCTCCTCGTCTGGAAGCCCTATCCTTCGGCTCCCGCTAATCTCTATTTCCCATATCTCCACTTTCCAAGAGGTTTTGACGTAACAATTCGGAAAATGTGAACAATTTTATTCAGTCAAAACTTTGGCGTAAGAAAACAGAAAATTTTACCAATGACGGTATTGTTCTACCAATTTTCGTTTATTACGATGATTGGAAAGTCAATAATCTGTTAGGATCGCATAGTAGTCTCCTGGGAGGAGTACATTGTTGCGTACCATGCTTGCCACCGGAATGTGCATCTCGTTTGACGAATATTTTCTTAGTTCTCTTGTTTAAGTCTCAGGACCGCAAAGAATTTGGAAATAAAAAAATATTTGCACCTTTGATCGAGGATCTATTTTGTGCTAGGTTCACTACTTGGTGATAAACTAGGACTCCATGCGATGTGCGGTGTTGTTGAGAGTTTTCGCGCTAACTATCCATGTAGATTTTGCAAATTACATCGTACTTGTACAGAAACTAACTGTCTTGAAGATGACACTGTTCTTAGAACACGTACATCTTATGCAACTGATGTAGCTTTAGAAAACAGTTCACTGACTGGAATCAAAGAAGAATGTGTCTTTAATGAAGTTAATTCATTTCACATGATTGATAATGCTTATGTAGATATCATGCACGATGTTATAGAAGGCATCGCACATTATGATTCCAATAATAAAACATTTCATTGAAATTGGTGATTTAAGTTTGTCCAACCTCAATAACAGTGTGCAAATGTTTGACTATGGCCCTAGTATTCAAAACAAACCACCTTCTATTTCCAACGATTTTGCAGCAAAACGCAAATTGAAAATGACAGCTTCGGAAATGTTTACCTTTTGTTGGCTTTTCGGCGTAATTATTGGACATCGTGTGAAATCATATAATGACCCTTTTTGGAAACTGTATTTGTTGTTAAAAGAACTTATCGAATTTTTGCAAAGTAGATCAGTGTCCGAACATTCTGCCTCTATGTTTACAGTTTTGGTTTTGGAATATCATAATCTGTACATGAAATGAACATTTGAAACCAAAACATCACTACTTACTTCACTATGCACGTGTTATGATACTATCTGGACCACTAACTTTCTTATCTGCGATGCGGTTTGAAGCGTTTCATAAAGCCCTTAAAAAAATTGCTGCTGTCGTTATGTCACGGAAAAATATAACTTTATCTATCGCTACTCGACATCAGCTTTTATTTTATTATAAAGTTATGGCTGAGGAAAGTATCATTCCAAGTACTGAAGTAGGAAGTATTACTAATATTAGTAACCATAAGGATTTTCATCTTTTTGCACCATTCCTGCGAGAAGATATACTTCGTAATCCATGTTATTTTGTTACTTAGGTTAATTATAAAGGCACTCTTTACCAACCCAGAATGGTTTTAGTGTGTGGAACAGACGAAAGTTCCTGTCCTTTGTTTGCAGAAATTCAACATATTATTTTTAACGGAAGTAGTCCATTTTTTATTTGTTCCTCTCTTCAAAATATAGGTCTTAATTGTGATATTGGTGCTTTTGAAGTAATACGAAGTACGAACTGGTTAGTTATTAAACATGAAAATTTACTGGACCCTTATCCTTTATTTGTTTATACTATGGCAACTGGTGAGCGATACGTTGTTTTGCATCATCCTGTATGATATCATACTTCCACCAGATAATATACAGGTTAGGGCAAAAGTTCCAGAACGGCTAAATATAATATCTCAGAAAATATTGATTTATTCGAAAAATGTTTCAAACAAAAAATAGGACGTAAGAAAATCTGGTAAAT
>NW_011962515.1:0-2820 GCF_000949405.1 Vollenhovia emeryi
GTCTCAAGCACAAGTGGGGGCCTGCCTCAATGCCTTCGGTTCAGGCATGTCAACGTTATTGAAGCCCGAAAATTTACAACATCTCAACGACGAGGTTCGGGCGGCCCTAGTAGGCTTTTCAGAAGGCATACACTTACTCGCAGACCACCATTTCCGCCTTTCCTTAGCGAGAAGAGCCTTTACCAAGCCGTCCTTCAACATCGTGGGCAAAAATGCTGCAGAGTCCGCTTCCATCGACGAATTTCTTTTTGGTAAGGATTTCGCGGAGACTCTGAAAGCAGCACAGGCTTGCGAAAAGGCAGGACGCGATATTTCTAAGTCATCATCAGCCTTGTTGGGGAAAAAGAACCTACAACCGATTCGACAGCAGGCTCCTCAACGTCGCTCGCAGACCTCCTCATCGAACATTCAGACTTCGGGAAACCGAAGAGCTCCTGTTCGTCCTTCGACGGCTCGCAAAACAGGAGCCCTCAATTCCAGGAGCCGTCAACACCGCTCCCAGTCTCGGCCCCGACAACGCCACCACCGCTAAGCGAGGTGAGTACTGCAGGCCGTCTCTGTAAGTTCCTTTCACACTGGTCGGATATTACCACCGACCCGATAATTTTGGAAGCAGTGCAGGGTTATCACATCCCGTTTACTTCTACACCCTCACCTAGAGCCTCCCTGAGGGAAATGCAATTTTCGCAGCCTTCTGCAGAATCTTGTGATTTAGAAGTAAACCGCCTTTTGAACAAAGGGGCCATAGAACCAGCCGAACCTTCTGCGGACCAATTTTTATCGCCATTTTTCCTTGTTGATAAGCCATCAGGAGGTAAACGATTCATCCTAAATCTGCGAGAGCTGAATACCTACATCGAGCCCCCGCACTTTAAGTTAGAGGACTGGCGGACGGTTATCCGGCTCAAGTTACCTGGTGTCTACATGGCTACTCTAGACCTTGAAGACGCCTACCTGCTGGTTCCCATTGTCGAGCACCATAGGAAATACCTGCGATTTTATTGGCGCGGAATAACATACCAATTCACCGCGTTACCCTTCGGCCTTTCGACGGCCCCTTACATCTTTACGAAGATCCTTCGACCGGTAGTCGCACATCTTCGTCAAAAAGGTTTTCAATCCGTCGTTTATCTGGATGACTTCCTCTTACTCGGCTCATCCCTCGAGGAATGTCATATCAACGTTAACGCGTCTCTTAACCTCCTCCTCTCACTAGGCTTCAGAGTCAATTACCAAAAATCTCACCTTCAACCATCAAGTTCGTGCGAATATTTAGGATTCATCTTCAACTCCTGTGAGCAATCTATTGCAATCCCTCCTCGCCGTCGAGAAAAATTATTACGCCTAATAACGACTTTTACCCGTAAGCAGAATTGCTCCATAAGACAATTTGCTAGCCTGATTGGGTCGCTTATTTCCGTATGCCCAGCTGTGCAATACGGTCTTCTATACAGGGTGATTCAAAATAGGTATAGTGTCCCTGAAATGTCGTATTCCTGATTAAATTCTAAGACGATTTTTCTCTTACCAAAATGTTCTCCGAAGCTTAGTTTTTGAATTATTAAAAGAAATAGTCAGCGAATAACTGGCCGAGTACAAGAGGCAGACAGGAGCGGCGCACCGCCGCGGCACCCGACGGCTTACGCGGGGCGGTCAGCTGAGCGATCAGCTATAGCGTTGCACACGTACATCTCTCTCTCTCTCTCTCTCTCTTACTTACTCACTCACTCACTCACTGACTATTTATTTTATAATTGCAAAAACTAAGCTTCGGAGATTTGGACAGAGAACGGATTACTTCGACGGATTACTTCGACTTGAAAGTAATCCGCCCTTTTCAGGGCGACCAATGTTTTTTAACATGGAATATCTCTCGTATGCAGAATTGTAAGAAAAAGCGGAGAATCAAATACTTTAATTAACTGATTAATTACTCTTTCATTTTATGATTGATTTTTAATTAGTGATAAAGTATTAAATAATTTGTGAAAACATTTACTACTTATTCCAACTAATCTTAAAACGATTGTCAAATACGAAACATTTTATGTTTCTCAAATTGCCACGTTCTCAATTCTTAAGCTTTAATCAATTACACGCTCATGTACTTCGACAGTGCAGTCGCACCGCGAGTGCAGCGCCGCAATCATAACCAAAAATCAGTCGACTGCTTGCCGAGTAAACACATGTTGCGCGTTCGAAGCGTGTTGTGTATCGCGTGCGTGTCTTTCCTCGAGTGCTTATTGGTCACCGAATAATTACTCGGTGGTTATTAATAGTGAGTGATTAATAGAGTTAGCCTTACACCCAGCGAGAAATGACTCGTCGATCGACGTACAAACGATGTCCAATCGACGTCGATTTGATGGTTTCGATGTTGATTCGGCATCGTTTCGACATCGATCGATAGTTCATTTTTCGCTGAGCATTTCTCACATTGTTGCTCGAGTGAGTGAAACGTAAGTGTGTGCGTGCAAGATACAATAAATATTGGTCGATCCGTCTCTCAAGAAATTGCAACAACACCAAGTCGTCGCATCTTTAGGAAGTAAGTGAGTGACAGAAATGTCGTATTCCTAATTAAATTCCGAGACGTTTTCTCTGTCCAAATCTCCGAAGCTTAGTTTTTGCAATTATAAAATAAATAGTCAGTGAGTGAGTGAGTGAGTGAGTAAGAGAGAGAGAGAGAGAGAGAGAGAGAGAGAGAGAGAGAGAGAGAGAGAGAGAGAGAGAGAGCGAGAGCGAGAGCGAGAGCGAGAGCGAGAGCGAGAGCGAGAGCGAGAGCGAGAGCGAGAGCGAGAGCGAGAGCGAGAGCGAGAG
>NW_011962516.1:0-2820 GCF_000949405.1 Vollenhovia emeryi
GCACTAAAACCACACGGTGGACTGCGCTGTGCTTTACTTGGGGGACGCCCAGGACTTGGCAGAGCCATTACTTCTGGACGCCCCCCGCACCGGCCCGCCGTTTGATGGGCGGGCCGCTGCGCTCCCTCCCCCGTTGGTGTGGGGGGAGGGGGGACTCCTCCCCGCAGGGGGAGTCCACTACTCTCTTGGGCGGCAGAGGCGTCCACTACCTCTACCGCCCGCCTTCGTGGAGCTACCGCCCGCCTTCGTGGAGTCCCGTGTATGATCGACGATCCAAACCGCAATTTCCCCAGTCTGCATCCGTGAATCCGTTGAGGTTGTTGCCGCTTTTAGTGTAAAAGAGTCCGTGATTGATTGTCTCTTGAAGATAGCGGATGACCTTTTTCGCGGCAGTCCAATGTATCTTTCCGTGACGTGTGTTCCATTGACTTAGTGCACTCACTGCATGTGCAATGTCGGGTCGAGTCCCTTGTGCTAGGTACATTAACCCTAGAACCCGACACGTCAAAAAGTTACGTAAACTCGACACATGGGTAAATTTTACCCAGCGCATTTTCATTTGCTAATAACTCGGAAAAATGGTCAAAATTCAATGTTTTTTTTATAATCTGTGTAGAAAACATCGAGGAAGATAATTATGCTAACAGTTTTGCGGTTAAATAAAGTTGAAGAAAATTATAATAAAAAACAAAACACATGTTTCTTCAAAATTCGCTTTTCTCTAAAAAATTAATAACTTTTTAACTATAACAGATAAAGCAATGAGGCAAACGCGATTTTAAAGAAGACGGTTAATTCTTTGAGAAAATCTAGGAGCAGATCGCTGGTTATTAAAAAAACTATATTTTTTGCAAAAGGAAAATAGGTCTATCCGAACAAGATATAGATGGGACTTTTTATGGGTTTATTTACTTAATAACTCTATTTTCCCTTTCAAAATTATTTTATTATAAGAAAATGTATTATTATGTATTATTTGTTATTTATAAATAATTTCACTTCTATTGCATAATATATGTTACCTATATATAATAAATATACTTATTTGATACAATTATAACCTCTAAAGCACATTTATCATACATCAGCAACCAAGTTTTCAATAAAAACTAGAAAGAAAGATAAATCTTATTACAAACAAGAAAAAATTAAAAATGAATTTTCCAACGTAAACCCTACACATGGGTAAAATTTACCCGAACGAAATTTTGCTGTCTTCCCTGTCGAAAACGGTCAGGTGAGAAAACAGCTGAGTTATGCCTTCCAACAAAGGAATTAGTTAACTAATTTTGGCCCTAGTATAGTACTGCCAACTCCTCATATTTTCAGAGCGGTAACGTTCGAAAAGTTGGTCTGGGTAAATTTTACCCATGTGTCGGGTTCTAGGGTTAATGCACCCATGAGTTCACGGTATGGAACTTTGGTATCGTCGGGGTCATCATCGCCGCTCACATCGTGTAGTTTAACGTTTGTAGGTACTGAGAGGAGTCCGCACAGGCTTGCAGTCATTCATTCCGAATTTGCTAAGGACGTCACGAACGTATCCCGCTTGGGATAGGCGAATTCCCCTTTTGTCCCGAGATACTTCGATCCCAAGACAGTATTTTATGTTTCCTAGATCCCTGATTGCGAAGTTCTTGGCGAGCCCATCCTTTAGACGATTGATCGAGTGTTCCTCCCGAGAAGCGATGAGTATGTCATCCACGTAGACGAGTAAAAGGGTGCGTTTGTTCCTATCGTGGTAAACACACGGATCAGCACTAGTTGCTGTCAGTCCAAGCTCCTTGAGGACGGAGTTTAGACGAATATGCCACTGTCGACCAGCCTGTCGAAGACCGTACAGGGCTTTGTTGAGCTTGCATACTTTGTCGCCCTCGCCTAGTTGGATCAGCATCTTCTTGGCCTTGCTCAGCAGCTTCGTGTCGTGTTCCCCGGTGATGATTCTCTGGAGCATCTCTTTCAACATATCCGGTTTCTCCATATACACCAATGTGTCCATTGTTCCATTTAAGTAGACTGTGATAACGTCGATCTGTTTTATCTGCATATCTTGTTCGACTGCTGCGGCCATGAGAGTCCTCAAAGAAATGAGTCTGGCCACCGCACAGTGTTTCAAATCTCGAAATTTTTGGCGAAATATCAAGCAGATGTCAGATTTGATTGAAACTCCGTATATAAGGGTTTTTCAGGTCGCTGAAAACGAATCCGTAATCCAAATTCCGAAATTCAAAATGGCGGATTCGAAATGACCGACATTTTTGTCAAATTGCCAAAAACTTGTCGGATTCGATTAGAAATCAGTGCAAATAAAACTTTATGATGTAGAGCAGTTCAATTTAGTTTATTATAAACATACAGTTTAGCAAAGTAAGTTATTTAACGAAGGGAGAATTTACTTATAGTCACCAGTAATGATCAAAAAAAGGAAGCGGGAGCTTATAGTCAACCCAACTGGGCTTGTCACTTTATTGGTTTAATAAAATGTTTCGACCCTATATTTCGGGTCCTTATCGAGTAGTACTGCAAATTAACAACAAACATAATTATCCAACATTGTAAGTTAGTAGGTAAAATAAATATAAATAAAATATAATATAAAATATAATAAAATACCAATAAATTAAGAGACGAATTATATAATAAATTAAGAAACGAATATAAATTAAGAAGTTAATATGTAAAACGAATATAAGTTAAGAAACGAACCTAAGTGAGTCATTGTCACATAAGACAGAGTCGAATTATAAAATACGTGTATATGTATACAGGGTGTCTGATGCAAAAGTAGCCACTTTGCAAATAGCGGTAGATTGGGTTAAA
>NW_011962517.1:0-2821 GCF_000949405.1 Vollenhovia emeryi
TGAATTGGTTGAGACGCCTGCCTACAGTGTAGGGAGGTCCAGGTTCAAACCCTGGCCGTGGTATTATTTGTCGCAAAGAATTTTCTTCAATTAGAATTTGCCAGTCATGAGTCGACATATAATTTTCTTCATTATTATCTATTATTTATCAAATCAAATGTTCTAAAATGTTCTAATAGGACATTTAGTTACATTTAGTTAAATCTCATTAGATAACCTCGAATATTCAAGGAAAATGTCAAATCTCTGAAGATCTGATTTTTAGAATTGGTTCTCATGAGATATAATTAGATATTACATGATCGAGACATATAAATGAGATTTTTTATATTTTTTCCCCGGGAATGAATTCCATTCTTTTTTAATTAAAAATATCTTTTCTTATTTGTTATATTATAATTAACATAATTATTATAATTAACATAAAAGCATAAATGTTATAGCTAAAATGAAAGTAGTCCTTTGTTTATTCCACATTTCAAAAATAAAAAGTAATCGTGTAGGTATTGTGACGTTGCCGTCCCGCGAGCGCGTCCACCGGGTTCCTCCCTCAAGGCAACAGGCCGCGAATAGGGAAAGCCGCGCCGCAGTCTCCAGAGAGGCGACCGTTATTCGGAAATTCCGACGTTATTCTGATTATTTGTTTTTTTTCGGTTATCATGGAACACGAGCGTGTGAGTGCGGACGGATGAGAGGACGGCGGGAGAGAGGAGAGGCCCGGCTGACGGGCGAATTCCGCGGCGAGCACGGCGGAAGGGCATGAGGAGCGAGAGCCGAGAACGCGGAGCAGCGGGCCGGGAGAAAGAGAGACCAGGGCCCGTGGCACCCGACCTGAGGGGCGCCAGCGGGGGAGCCGCTGCGACAGCCCTCGCGAGGAAATGCCGCGGGAGGATTTGGCGATACCGCGGGCACCTGCGCCCGATGTAGAAAATATCGCGGCCGGCGTTGTCGCGTGCCGTCGCGCGATTGGCCGCGGGGCACGCGCGACGCGCGGGCTGCCGCGCGCGCGGGGGGGGAGGCCCCGAACTATCGACCCGCGATCGCGGAAAATTCGGGACAGCCTGTTGCGAACTGTGTGAGAGTGAGGACCCCGGTTAACGCTGCCGCCGTTTTCCCGCCCACGAGCGCGAGTCCCGTGGAAGTCCAGGACGAGCCGTTGCCGCCTGCCGATCCCGGGAGAGCCGAGGTGCCGGTGAGATCCTCCTCCGTCCGTTTCGCCCCGTACGATCGCGTCCGGGCCCGCGTTGTTCTGTCGCCGCCGGGACGATTTCGCGTTTGGTGTCGCCCGGGCTACGGCCCGTTGGCTTTAGAGTTCGTTGGGTGTCCCGGTCGCGGCGACAAGCAGCCGCGGTCCCCCGGAGCCTGCAGGGCACAGGTCTCGCGTGTGAGTGTCCGAGTGAGTGTTTGCGTTGAGTCTCGCGATCGCGTGCATTTCTTTGGTTTGCCGATCTGGAGATTCGCGGTGCGAGGGTTGCGTCGCGCGAGATCACGCGGGGTACGCATGCCGCGGGGTGTCGCGTGCATGCGTGGCGCGAGGTTACGTCGTCGTAGAGTCGCGGCGGGCGAAGAGGTACGAACGGCAGTGTGAGTGTGCGTTTGCGATCCCCCGTGCCGCTTCCGCCGCTGTCGGTGGCGGGTGCCGAGAGGACGGTGCGTCCCGCACGGGATCCCCCGCCGACCCGCGCGGCCGGCGCGGCCGGGAACGAGCCGAACGCTCGTGGTAGCTAGCCGTCGGGGACTGCCCGACGGGGAAATTGCACGTCGTTGTGAGGCGAGCCGATTCGCCGGCTCGAGTACCCAGTCTCGCGGGCGAAGCGCCCCGGCCGAGTGTTGCGTGGGCGACGGGATTCGTCCCGTTCGTCCCGAAGTTCGTGTAAGCGCGTCCGCGTCTGTCTGCTAGATTATCGTGAATGCGTCCCTGTCCGTCGGGTAAGGTTTAGAGCGTCAGAGAATTCCTGCCGTCGAGTTAGCGCCGGATTCTTTCCCGCCGCATCGACGCTCGCGGCGAGTCGTTCCCCCGATCTCGGGGCTTGTATTATTTCCGCTTGCGACGCCGCCCGTTATCGCGGCCACTCTACCGGCTTATTAACGCCGCCTTCTATTAAACCCGATTCTTTTATCTTATTTTCCGAGTTTTCTTTTCGTGTTCGTCTCCCTTCGTGTGTCCCGTCCGTCGTGTAAAGTCCGTTAGCCCCGTGTCCTCTGGGAGCGGTTGGCGTCAACCACCGCCCAGCCCCTCTACCGTTAGGCGAGCTAGCCTGCCCGTGGCGAAGGCCGATATTTGTCGTTCGCGCACTTTGGCGAATATCGCGACGTGACGCGTGAAAGACCGCGTCTGGCGCCCAATCTTCGTTTTTCGCGTCGGGCCTTCGGCCTTCGGCACGGTACGCGCGGAGCTACCGAGATCCCGCTCCTTTCCGGCGCGTTATCATTTTCCCCTTTCGGTTTTTGCCGACGACCCGATCCGTCCGCATCCCGTGCTTCTCGCGCCCGGCGACCGCACTCCCCGTCGTCGGCGCGCGGCGCCTTAAGATCCGCGCGCGACCGCGAGAGCGGGACGGCAACACCCGTCCGTCCGAGTATAACGGGAGGGCGGAGAAAAGAATAAAGAAAGGAAAACATCGTCGCAGTATATACATGTATTTACAATGTATCTATAGAAATTGTCAGAGGCGTAAATCGTGAACTGATTTTAATGAAATGCCAGAGGCGTAAATCGTGTGCTGGTTTAGTTTAAGTAAGTACCAGAGGCGTAAATCGTGTGCTGGTTACTTGAAATGCCAGAGGCGTAAATCGTGTGCTGGTTTAATTTAATTAGTTA
>NW_011962518.1:0-2821 GCF_000949405.1 Vollenhovia emeryi
AAAGTAAGTGGTAGGATCTGAAGCGATCCGGTGTATATATCGTGCCGCGTGAATTGACCGACCAGATAAAACCGCACGGCGGACGAATGGACGGTGGGGCGAGCGGGGGGGAAGTAGCAGCGGGACGGCAGGGGAGGAAAGTGAGAGAATATCTTGGCCGACACGAAGCCGACGCTGCTAATGACTCTGTCCGCGGTAATCTCCGGGTGTTATCTGTCCTGGCTACCTGGGGCCCACCTACTTCGAATCCCGACCTGCACACGCTGCCGCCGCCGCGTCCCTCTTTCCCCCCTCCCCCCCCCTTCCCCCCCTCCCCCCCCCCCCCCCGCGCGCGCTTGTCCTTGCGCCATCGAGATCACGGAATCCGGAGATCTCTTTAGGCGTGCCGCTTTTTTTTTGAGACCGAACGCGATACGTGTATATCTTCAAAATATATGGATCAATAAAAAAGTTTAAGCGCGCACACAGCGCGACTTACAGATCGATTTATTCGTTAAATCCCCAGGGAAGTAGCGGTGATGTTTAACCGTGTTTAAGGTGTAAACGCGAGGTAAAACCGGGTAGAACGGAAAATAGCGATGGGTATAGTTTTTGTCCTTCGAAATTCGCGTCGGTCAAGCCGAGAGGACGAAGAAGCGTAGCAAAACCTCGACATTGCTGTCCCCGATGTTTGACCAACTGATCGTACAGAAAAGCAAACAAATCTCTTGGACTTAAAAGGGACTACTTCTTCAGCGAGAGACTAAAAATAAGAAATCTCTCTCTCTCTCTCTCGCTCTCTCTCGCGTCAAAGAACAGCTGCGAAATTTTTTTCGTCGCAGCAAGGAAGAAAAGGCGAAGAGCGTAACGTGTCTCACGACACGTCGCGACGATGAGAAGTCAAAATATAGGAGGAAAAATCTGCAGGGCTTTTCACTTGGAGAATCAAGAAGTTGACCGATGGCCCGAGGATCACTTAGCGCCATCGGTACATCGAGCAGCCACGTGCAGTTTAGTTTGCAGTGTTCGCGAGCACGCGAATCCTGTGCACTCTCCGTCCACTTACACGCGCGCAAAAGTGTACACACAATCCAGCACGTACATTTAAGTTCGGGTAGGGTCTGAACGAATATACGAGAATAACGAGAGAAAGATGTGCTGGTAGAAAGCCATCGGACGGGAAAGGATAAAGGGGTGGTTCGCGTATGTGCACGATGCCGCGGGGGCGGGTGGGGGGGGAGGGAGGGGGAAGACGAAAGGGTGGTTCTTGACAGCGAGTATGGCGCCACCTCGGCAGAAAGCGGCGGAGGAGCGAAACTTTTCGCCGAAGGCGAGGGTGCGAGCGGGAGAGCTCGCTCGCCACACGGGGCTGCGACGAAGTAAGGACGATGAGGCGACGGGGGTGAAACGCACGGGAGCGGAAAGGGAAGGTGGTGGTAAGGTTGGTCGTCCTGGTATCGACCGCCTGAAAAAGGGGTGGATTTTTCTACCCCTGGGCGGAGGACCCGCCGTGTAGGAGGACGTGTTCCGGACACGAACGCGACTGGCCCATCTCGGGACCTTCGTCACGCGGAATAAAAATAAGGGCGGTTTTTCCCTCGGCGATATTTTACCGTTAGACGTGGCACAAAAGTGTGTGTGTTTTTTTTTGTCACATTCGTGCGTTAATCGCGATCAGGATTTAAGAGAAATATAAATGTGCTGAAACCACTGAAGCACCGCATTGAGGGATTTTACTTGGGACTTCAGAAACATTCAGGAATTACGAAAAATCGAGAATGAAGTTTGAAGTCAAACTTGAACCTCGGGCGAACTGAATCTCGCAAACACGCTGGTGTGGGATTACGAAAAGCGTTTCATTAACGCGCATCAAAATAAATGCGAAATACGCGAGACTTAATTGGAGGTAATCCCGATTAATTTTTCGACCGACCGGGCTTGGCGTCGTAAAGGACCCTCAGAATCGGAGAGCGCGTTCTGGTTGAGCAGTTGAATCTAATCGCGTTTCTCGTTCACGCCATCCCACCGCGGATGTTACCTCGTAGCTCGCGATTAGGCGTATAATTTCGAGGAAGTCAATTAGCTTGAATCAATCTGAGTTCCGGGAAGCTACGCGTGGGAGCGTGACGGAGTGTCTTCCAGTTCTAAGAACGAATTAGGCGATGAACTTGGAGCTTACAGACGGCTCGGCGACGCGACGCCGACGGTCTCGGTCGTTGGCGAAGCGAGGCCGGCGATGTTAGGTCAATTCGTGGCTCGACGACGACGACGTCGTCGACGATGACGATGAGTAGGATGAGGTGGAAAGGGGGGAGGAGGGAAGGGGAGAATGTGGGAGAGAAATGGATCCTTGGGGGGTTTCTCTGCCACTTACTCGCCCGGAAGCTAATTGGCCCGAATCGAGGGTGGCTTTTCCATCATCCGGTTCGGGCATTATGGCCGACTTGCACGTAAGCCGACAAGCCAATAGCAGGCCGTCTGGATGGTCGAGCGAACACGAGGAACTCCTTTCCTTCGTGCTCTTTTTTTCCCTTCCACACGAATTCGTACCAATTTCCGAGGCTACTTTGTAAACGCTGCTGCTCGGTAAAATATGACAGGTGTCACAATGCGCGCTGCGGTCGATTGACACGCTAGAAAAGGCGGAAAATATGTATTTCTTATTCATTACGGCACGATTTCTGTCCCGGCCTTTTCGACGATCATAGACAGATTAATAGAACGGGCTATTTTAATTTTTTTAATTGTCGCTTTGCATTATCGTACTTAAAAAAATTTACTTTGCGCGCGTGCGAAAAGATGTGAGAAAAATTTTCTTTTAAAATTTACCCTGAAAATCATA
>NW_011962519.1:0-2821 GCF_000949405.1 Vollenhovia emeryi
TACATGCCGCTGTAAGCGTTGTCCCGATCCACTCGGCCTCTTGCAGGGGGTCCGTCTCCCGGGTCTCGGGGAAACTTCCCCAGACCCAACAGGCGGCCTCTCTCGAGGCCATCAGGGCGTCCTTGCGGAGTTTCCGCAGGGCCCATCGCGGTCGCGTCTCTTGGCGACGCACGGAGGAGAGGGCACCGAACTCCACCGATATATATCGGTGGTCCGACAGAGTTTCGATGCCATCCTCCACCCTTCACCTGGTAATCAAGCGCACGGCCCATGTGATATCCACAATGGACTCCCCCTGCGTCCGCACGCAGGTGGGGGTCCGGCCCTCGTTCACGAGGACCAGTCCGTGCATCGCCGCCCATCTCGCCAGCGCCTTGCCCCTCCCGTTCGTGCGCCGGGAACCCCAATCCGTATGCCACGCATTGAAGTCCCCGGCCACGAGGACCGGCCTCGGACTCAGGCGTATGAGCGTCTGCCCCATGTCCGAAAGCCAGCCCTCAAAGGGGCGGAGGCGTCTGTTGGGCCTTAAATAGGCCCCAACGACCGCGATGCGGCCCCATTGCACAGCGACGTGCCGATCGCCTCTCTCGATGGCGGTCGTGTGTGGCCCTCCGGGCTCCGACCGCCATCGGATCGCCACCGAGCCCCTCTCCCGCCCGACAGCCCAGTATGGGCTGTTCTCCGGGGCGCGGTGAGGCTCGGAAACGATCGCCAACGTGAACCCCCTCTCCGTCATGCTTTGTTGGAGCAGATCTTGTGCATGCGGAGAGTGGTTCACGTTGGCCTGCAGTAGGCCATATTCTTTTCGATTCGGACGAGGGGGAGGGCGAGGCATTACTTAGTCTCATTATCCCCCCCGCCCGATAGGGCCTCAACCTCCGTGGCCTCTGGTGGAGGTGAGGCCTTCTCTCCTGGCGCCCCGCGAGGTTGGCGCTGCGATTGGGGCTCCTGCGTCGAGCCGCACGCTTCCTCCCTCCTCTCCTCCGCCGACCGCGCTTCGGCCGGGGGGGGGGAGCACCGGTAGCAGGCGCCTGCAGGTATTAATACACCTAGATATATAGTATCAATCACGAGACATCACGAGACACGTTATTATTAAATAAATCGGCACAAAGGTTAGGTTCACTCTATTTACCGGCGCTCGTATAAGTCGGTAATGTCAGTCACGTCAGCCGCGCTTGCGAGCGCCACGTGCGGCAGAAATATGAAAAGGAGGGTAACGACGACGACGACGACGTCGACGTATCTTAAAAATTACGTGAAAATTCAGACCCGTGGACTTTGCATTGCAATATCTCTACTCATGGGGCACGTAGGAGACAAGTAAAAACACTTTTATTATGCAAATCGTACCCAAGCTATCGATTAAGCGCAGTCTCAAGTTCGTCGGATCAGCCGTTGTTGAGATCTGAAATTCTGAGGGCCCGTCAACTCGCGTACTCGCGTAAACTACACGGTCGGTGTCGCGCGCGTGGTTTTAGCTTGTCGCTTAATTGTTTTCGCTTATACTTGGCGCGAGACACTACCGTGTCTCGTGATAGGTATTAGATTAAAAAATTTTTAACACGTCCAAAACGAATTTTTGTCGATCTCTCTTATTTAAACTATCCATGGGAAGTCCAAACCTATCACCAAGGCTCAATATGTCAAGAACACGTCGTGGAATCTGTTTGTCGCAGGTGTTAATGATCCATTTGGAACGATCAGTTGAGCAAAAGGATTCCAAGACAGAGTTCTGTTCTAACAATAAGCGATTGAACTTATTATTTAATTTAGACCTGGTCGTTGAATTTTGGTTTTTGAACATAGCTTGGTTGACCCTAAAAAAGTTGTCAACAATATCACAAGGTAAACTCATTCGTAATCTGTGTTCCAAATCATAAATTTTCCGTCTCAAGTGGAACAACCGAAAATGTATGTCTTTAATTTCGAGATTTAAAAGTGTCTTGTGACAACGGTTCTTAAAATTAGCAAACTTATTGTCCAAAAATCTATTGTGCAGAGTGATGTTTAACCTTACGTTCCGAATATGTGTAGGAAAAACATTATGACTTCTACATCGTAACAAGAATTTAAGTTGTTGGTCGATGGTGCAGATCTTAATATTGGTCTTCAGCCATAATTTTAAAAATGTGGCCTGATCACGTCCATGCTGTCTTGAAATTTAATAGAAGAAGCCTTCCTGATGAAACACCATTGTCTCAGTCGAGGTGTGTAAAACAAAATTGAAGAGATGGATCGCCAGTAAATAAAGAACAAATAATAAGGATGACGTCGACAATTAACTGGCACAATATATTTCGTTTAATGCATACAACGATTCGTGTTTTTGACCTATTTAACAAATGTTGATCTCTTGATATTTTAATGCTATCAGTCTTCTACCGACTTTTCACAATAATTGACGTCTTTTGAATTTTCTATCTACTCCATATGTGTTACTGTGCAGAGTGATTCGTTCCTCCACGTATTTTATACCACCAATTTTCGTCATTTTATACCACCAATTATGTCACCCGTAAGTTTTTAAGATGCGTTTGTGTTGTAACATTTGACCTATTTATCTTTATTCTCATATTAATAATTTTTTAGATTTTTTGCTGTCACATTTAATGGGTTGATAAGGACGTTTGATACTTGATAAGGACCAGTATTACTGGTCGAAACGTTGTATGTATTAAACGAAATATATTGTACTAGTTAATTGTCGACGTCATCCTTATTATCTGTTCTTTATTTACTGGCGATCCATCTCTTTAATTCTGTACATTTTGATTTAATCTAATGAACCTATCGTAAAAAGATCGGCATACGATTTGTA
>NW_011962520.1:0-2822 GCF_000949405.1 Vollenhovia emeryi
AAGAGGAGGATGGAAGGAAGAAGGAGCGGACAAAGGTGAATGGTGTGGATGGAGGAGAGAGAGAGACAGGGGAGGTGAGACGGAGGATAGAGAGACGGGAGAAGGAAGAAAGGAGTGAGGGGAAGAGGAAGGAAGCAGAGGAGAGTAAGATGGAGGAAGGAGACGAAGAGAGCGGAGAGAAAGAGGAGAAGGGACGGGGGAGGGGGAGAGGGAGGGGTGAAGGAGAAGCCAGTGGTTAAAATGATAGTAATTATGAAGTATGATTGTAATTTTGATTTTTGATTGTAGGAAGGAAAAGGAGAAGGGACGGAAGAGAAGTGGAAGAAAGAGAGAAGGGAGGCACAGGAGAGAGGAAACACAAGGAGGAGACAGGAAAGGAAAGAAGGAAAGGCGAGACAGGATGGAGGGAGAGAAGGCAGAAGGGAAAACAGGAAATGGAAGGAGGAGGGAAGGAGGCGTGATAGAAGAAGTGGAGGGAGATGTAGAGGGAGGGCCGAGAGGGAGGGGGGTAAGAGATTGTAAGGGTCGCTTACGGCCCGGTCGCGAGGAGATGGGGATAAAGAAAGTGTAGAGGGTTCGGGAACGCTCCCTGAAAAAGCGCCAACACATGTAGGATAGGGAAAAGGTAGAGAGAGGAGTTGGAGAGCTGAGAGGTTTGGGGAACGTTCCTTATAAAACGCCTTGTATCTGAAAGGAAACAATAAACCACATACATACATACGTAATATTTACTAACAATCCTGACGGATACCATCTGATGACTACGGAGATCGCAGAAAAGACTTAATTGAGTGGATAGTAATAACTAAAGTGATGGATAAAGGATATTCATAATTTGGTAATTATTTTATGCCAAGAATATTTCTAACCTTTATATTATTTCTATTATCGTTTCCTACCCAATCCCCCTGTTCCTCCTATCTCTTGAATAGTCTCATTCATGTTTTTGATGTTAGATCTGAATCATAAATGATCATCCTATGGGAGAAACCCCTCACGCATAGTTTACATATCTTATTCCCTGCCATTCTACATCAATCATTTATTTCCTTGACTTATTCGCAGACTCAATCCTCCCTTGAGTCCCGTGCACGATGAAGTGCGCTTGATCGTCCGCTTTGTTTCGTCCTCGATGCGGTCGTGACTCCAAGATACGTTCGTCCATTTGGATTATTAAGGTTTGGATGAATGCATGCGCGCTGCGGTTATTATTTGGAATACACTTGCATAAACGCGGGAGAAATTATTTCGTTAGCGTAGATTATCACGTGCCGTATTTTCCTCTGTCTTCTCGGGCATTATAGCTATTTTATTTTCTAATACTCGCGAAGGGTGTATATTCTATTTACCGCATATAGCGAAGACTCGCGCTCGCGGAGCAATTAGTTGCACGAATATCCAGGACAACGGCATATCCTTTTGACGGAAATTAATTTTTTTCTGTACGGTTGACTGTGGACCGTAGCATTAGAATTATCCTCCTCCGCGTGTACCGTCGAAAATTGTGTATTTTTGAAATGTCAGTTCAGACAATCAATTAGAATCGCATTGATGCCCGGGAATCAGGTTATTAATTATTACGGCGATCTGTGCTCGCTATCATTTCACGTGTGTATTATCGATTGATGACGACGGTGTGGAGCGGGGGCGGGGAGCAGCGAACTGAGAGTGACGCGCGGATAGCTCTGGTTGTCGGATCTTGAAACATCTAAAAAAAAAACTCCATTTTGCATGTCTGCGGAGTACGGCCTTACGCTCCTCGGTGAACTTATTGGCTCATACGTTTTCTTAATTTCGCGTAAATAATTACGTATTTTTTAAAAAATTGTTTACGAAATTTTATTCTTAGTTTGTCGAAATGTACTATTATCTTTCGAATGGTCCGAATCGAATCTGACACCCACTTTAATTTGTAACGATACGTTCCCCGTTCCCTGTTCGGGCGCCAGGTAACGGAGCACTCTCGCTCTCCCCGGTTCTGGACCTCGGATTGTCGGACGGGATTCCGCAATCCGCTTGTGCTTCGCGTAACAATCAGACGCGCGGGTCTACTTAATTGGTCGGAAGAGCGAGTGTCGTTCGGTCGGAGTTTGACGTGCTGTGTAACGGAAAAAGGGATCCTCCGTTCCTCCTATTTGCCGAATATGCTCAGCTCCAGGGCCGTCGGGAGGAAAGGAGGACAAGATCTTAATTACTTAGTAAAAGGTAATCGCTTGGGGGAATCGGAAAATAAGTCGGACAGGTGTTTAAAGGTTAAATAAACGTGAACTAGGTTTATTCAGGAACGAATACAGAGGATTTCGTGGTGATTATAATAGGTCCGCCCTAGAATGAAAATACAAAGGAAAGAAAAGGATTAAGGTTACAGTGAGTCCGCCCTGTGTTTAAATACAGAGAAAAACAGGATATGGTTAGTCGGAATCAGTCGGAATACGGAAACTAACGGATACAAGACGGAGTGTTGATCGGAACACAGAAATAAACAGTACAATTTAATCGGAGTATGGAAAGTACGGAATCACGCGGAAACAATAAGTACGGTGCGGATTGTAACGGAGTGTGGATAATTCAGAATATAATACGGATTAAATACGGAGTACGGAAAACACGGAATTAAACTGGAACTGGAGACAGTCAAACAGGACGACTGCACGGACCCCTTGATTCTGCAAGGGAAGAAATAATGCGGAATTAACACTACGGATCTTACTATTAGCGTTAGCGGAGAATATTATTTCCCACCCGAATATTACCCCCCTGAATGCTATACCGGTCAGGAAACAGGAAGGGATCAGGTTAGGACAGGATCACGCCCGAGCGGT
>NW_011962521.1:0-2823 GCF_000949405.1 Vollenhovia emeryi
GTTCTAGCAACGGCCTGAAGGGGCGCATACGGCGTTGACGTATTTTACATGTGTAAAAAACTAAGGACGTAAAATACCTAGTATTTTACATGTCTAAAACCGTGTAATTTACATTGAGTATTTTACGTGCCCAACCCTGCTCTCTTCTCTCCACCACTCCTCTTCTCTCTCCCTGTCTGTTCCCCCTTCCCTGCTCCCCTCTCTCCTCCTTCCTCCTTGATCCCGAACTGCCGACTCATGCCGCTTCACATTTTCCACACTCGATTTCTCCTCCGCCTTCCGCTTATTCTTCTCGCCTCCATGTCCTCTTGTTCCTCTCCCGTTCCTCTCACTATCACTTCCTCCTCCTTCCTTTCACCTCGCCCTTATACCTCGTTTCCGACCCTTCTTTCACTGACCTCCTTCACCAACCTCTTTTCTCCACGCCATCTTTTCCCCCTCTCTAATAAATTCAAAATAGCGGATATAAAAAATAAAAATTATTAAATTTTCACTTTTGATATCCGCTATATTAACTCCGTTATTTTGAATTTATTAACTTTTCCATATAACTAATATTTATTAATATTTAGCACCCTGAAATTAAGTTTGAATAACCCCCCATACAACACAAAAGCTTGCAACAACATTGATGCAACATTGCATATTGCAGTGTAATGTTACATAGATATTGCAGACATTATTTTACAATATTACTTTAATAATGTTGTAGCAATGTTATTTTAAAATATTGATACAATTGTGCTTGTAATATGAATATTGTTTCCTCATCTCACTTTTATAGTTTACTAGAAATGACAAAACACACACGTAGTTTGTACTTGAGCATTGTATATTTTTAAGAATTTGTATACATACAAAGAAGTAATTGTATGCGCACAACGTCAATTTAAAATAAAAAGTAATTTATCACTCACTGATACTATTCGCAACAGCAGAGTTGTACATCGTTAACTATATATGTTAAACTGTAAAAATACAAATATGTACACGTATATGATTATTATAGACTAATTATGTAAAATCGAAATTATTGTATTAATTATACTTTATATTTTTTTTAAAATCGGTATTTATTATAATAATTATATAGAAAAAATACTGAAAAAGTCTTCTTTTTAAATATAAACTCACAAATTTTATATGTATGGTTTTGTCTCTAAATCTTGTTCGAATTCTCATTCGAATCAATTGAATAAATCAAATAAAAACACAGAACAGATGCTTTATTTCGCACAAGTAACAGATAACATAAAAATGTAAGACATTTACCTCACGCTTTCTCCGCCGTTGCCCGATGCCTCTAGACCTCCTCCGCCTCTCCTTTCCTTGTTGCACTCACACAACACAACACTCACTCGCGAAAATCATCGATCGCGCGAAATTTTGGGCACTCCCGTACGCGATGTGACATACCGCGAAACGCACGAAATATTATTAACAAATATCGCGTGACTTTCTGTCATACAAATTACTCAAACTAACAACTTGCATTTTTTATTCGGAGAATGGATAAATCACTTTTGAATTAGCGATATAAATCACAACATGCGAGCATCGGAAGTATAATCTGCGGTAAAGAAGTAGTTATTACTAGTGTATAATTACCATAAATAGTTGTTATTAATTGCAACAGTTTATCGAGGAAATTTTCGATTACATTTACATAATGTAAAGACGTGCGATAAGCGACTTTCTTTACTTCCTGCCCGTTCAAGATGCGAAGGACAGAGCGAATTACAGCGCGAACGCCGAAGTCGCATAAATTTCTCTCTTTTCCCGAAAATGGAACAGATTACACGAAATCGATACATAATTAAAAGCGCGGTGCGTAAACGAGATGTAACCGCGACAAAGTACCACGATTTACATTCATGTTTTAGACGAGTTATGGCTCCTGCCTACTAGACGCGGCAGCGTTTGCCGCGCGGCGGAAATTGGCTAGGGAATACTGCGATAACCAATCAACGTCTTGCTTACTCGGAAGAAATAGATACATAACTTCCGCCGCGCCGAAAATGTTGAAATCGATCCAACTTTTGCCGCGCGGCAAAATTTATGGCTTCTGCCCAATGGACGCGCCGTCTAGTGAATTTCCTTCAAATGTGTAGGTTATGGCAGGCCTCCCCCCTCGGCTGAAGCCCAGCCGGCGGAGGAGGAACGGGGGGAGTCGCGCAGCGGACTGGGCGAAGAATCGCCCAAGCCGCGACGCCAACCGCGCCAGGCGGCGCGCAAGGAAGAGGCCCCCGATGGCGCGGAGGCCATGGAAGTGGAGGCCCTATCGGACGGGGGGGATAAGGCCTAGAAATGCCTCGACATCCCCCCCGCCCGATACTAGGCGGATTTGGCCTACTTCAGGCCAACGTGAATCATTCCCGCCATGCGCAGGACCTTCTCCAGCAAAGCATGGTGGGATGGGGATTCACGTTGGCAATCGTGGCCGAGCCCCACCGCCCCCCCAGAGACGGCAGACCCTGTTGGGCTGTCGACGATGGGGCTGCGGGGGACTCGGTCGCGATGCGATGGCGGTCGGTGCCGGGAGGCCCCGACACGACCGCCATCGCGAGTGGTGCACGGCACGTGGCCGTCCAATGGGGGCCCATCGCGGTCGTGGGGGTATATTTAAGGCCCACCAAGAGTCTTGCCCCGTTCGAGGGCTGGCTGGAGGACTTGGGACAAGTAGTCCTGAGTCTGAGTCCCAAGCCGGTCCTCGTGGCCGGGGACTTCAACTCGTGGCACACGAGTTGGGGTTCCCGGCGTGACAACGGGAGGGGCAGGGCCTTGGCTCGTTGGGCGGCGGCGCACGGTCTGGTCCTGGTTAAT
>NW_011962522.1:0-2824 GCF_000949405.1 Vollenhovia emeryi
TTTTTTTACCTTTTTTTAAAAAGGTAAGTTTTTTACGTGTATATATTACTATATAAACAATTTAAAAAGTTATACTTAGTTTTGCTATTAACTGTAAGAATTGAAAATACATTTTTCAAAATTCTCTCTGTATTATGGTTTCACATTCTTTTTCCACCTTAAAATATTTAAAGGTTTATTTAAAAATATTATGTATCTATTCTCGGCATGTTAGCTACTTAATGAGATTTTTCATAAATATAATACGCAACGACGCGTTAAATATTCCCTTCTGATCGTCTCAGAATTAAATAATATTACTCGTAGCCTCACGCTTCTAACAGTTATACATGTAAATGAAAAAAATATATATATTCTGCGTACAAAGTAAAATTTTATCTCGTAACACTTACTCTAGCTTAATTATTAATAAATAATATGCCCGTTAATCAGATAATCGATCAGTCTAAAACGGTAATAGATCCTCTTCTCCAAAATTTTACATAACTATATAAAATTTTGGAGAAGAGGATATGGAACAACAGTCTTTCTTTTGTACTTTGACGTTTTTGGTTGTTACGCAACCCTGCACCGGGTTTCAATACTTTCTGCATACCCAAGGAAAAATGAAAAGTCAGGGCGACGTCAATTTGATGTCATATTGACCAAAATATGACATAAATTTGGTCAATATGACATCAAATTGACATCATCTTGACTTTTCATTTCCCTTGGGTACTTGTCCCAATAACAGCGACGACTGTTATTACACATAGAATACTTAACACACTAATATATATAGAAGCGGAACAAGTTCCTCCCGCGCTAACAGAGCATTTTCTTTTTTCTTAAATGAGACTCTACTCACTCGTAAATAAGCGCGCGAGAACACGAAGAGCGCTAGGCTGAACGTCCACTCGTTGACGCCGGTCGCGCAAATATACTTGGAGGGTTAATATACATTGGACACTATTTTTAAATTACGTTTCAATCCCCAATTTTTGGTGGTAGCGATATCTATCTCCAGCTCTTCTCAACCATTCTGAGAACTTGTTGCTCAATTCATCGTACGTTGTGCACGATGTGTTCAAGTGCAATATTGTTCCTAAAATTGTTTTCAAAAATTAAATATGAAATTAGCATTCTTTATCCTTTTTAATATAAGATGTATATATATAAGTATATATAATTACCTATAATAATACTGGAGAAAATACTGTTTTTTATTCCTTCAGTTTTTCATTGACCATCCCATATCAATTGTTTCGCTAATTTGTTACTTAAAGTAACAACCAAAGAATTTGTTAAATGCTTTATCGCAGTTATTCCTCCAATAGTACGAATTTTTTTTTCCTGTAACAAAATGAAATATAGATACATATTTTTAAATAAACCTTTAAAGATCTTTAAGTTGAAAAAGAATATGAAACTACAGAGAGGATTTTGAAGAATTTATTTTCAATACTGACAGTTAATAGCAAAAATAAGTATAACTTTTTAAATTGATAACGGTTTATTATTTTTAAAAAATTGTATTTAACTTACAAATTGTTGTCGTATTTCTTTACCACTTTCCAAATTTTTACATAAATGTTTAAAATCTTCTGTATTATTAATTGGGAAATCTGTCAACAAATCAAATAAATTCTGTGGCTTGGATGGATTTTGATCATTTAATATTGTTAAGATTGTGTCCAATTTTCGATTCATACTTATTAAGTATCTTTCAACTGTGGATGTTTCCTCTGTAACTAAAGATATAAGTATTAAAAAATCAAATTTTATACAAATAGAAAAAGTATTACCTTTGCTTGTCGGTTCCTCGTCCTTGGTCATTTTCTTGTATTGTTTTTCCCCTCTTGTTTCATTCTGCATTTGTAAGTCAGTATCAGTTCTCACTAGTTAAAACAGAAAAACAATTTGTATAAATGTAATAGAAATGATAAACTAAAAAAATTTGGAGAAAGATATAATAAATATTTTGTGTCAAATTACCTGCAATAGAATCTTCTATTTTACTTCTGTTTATTATTTTTACTTTATGTGTAGGATTATATTCAACTGAAAAGATAATTAAAAAATTAATAGAAAATATAAAAAATTTTAACGCGTATTAGATTACGTACCATCTCTAACTGTAGGAAACAATTTTTTCGGCTTTATGTCTGATTGTCGAACACAAATTTCACTTATTTTCTTTTCTGTAATAAAAATATAATGTAAGCATATTAATTTCTGCTACTGTACTAATATCGCAAAAGTTTGAAAAATAAAACATTTAAAGAATATTACATAAAAAATATATTAACAGTACCTTGCAACAAGTCTTCGTTCTCCGAAAAATAATCGTCATAATTTAACGGCTGTGATTCCAAAGTACTCGGCGACACTGAATTATTCTTGTTATATGATACCTCTAGAAAGAAATATTCCAAATAAATATTGTGTTCTAATATTATACATATTATTACTCTATATTACTGTACATATTGTTCACAATAAAACATTGTAAAAAATGTATATTTTTCTTTCTTTTGATATAATTTATCTTAATTTTTATTTCTATACATGTTTTTTTTGTTTCTTTAATTATCTTAAGAAATAAAATGTACAGCAATATTACAAATTTGTTTCAGATACTTTATTAAAAAATGAAGTGCAATTTATATAATGAAACACTATTACTTTAAATAAAATATTTAAAAACTTATCAAATTTAAATACACTCTTATTTGCTCTGTTTATTAAACAAATTATACGTGATAGCTATCTTTTTGTATATTTCCTCTGTTAACATAAACCGTATAATTTCAAAGCAACTTATAAAATAGATAGTAATTTTCAT
>NW_011962523.1:0-2824 GCF_000949405.1 Vollenhovia emeryi
GGTTAATTTGGAAGACCTTGGCATCGGGGGCCTGGTTAACATCAGATCAGGGGCCACCGGCGCCAAGGTCATCGAGGTCTCCGGAGAGGGTCACGCCAACAAGGCTGACTTTCTCGCGGAGCAGGTCAAGCGAGTCCTCCAGGGGGAGGACGGGACGCGGGTGGACCGGCCGCGGAGAATGGCCGAGGTCCGCCTACGCGGCCTCGACGACTCCCTGGACGTCGAGGAGATAAAGGGGTGGGTAGCGGAGGCTGGACACTGCGGCGTCTCCGATGTGCAGTGCGGTGCGCTGCAGCCGGCCGCCGGAGGCAAGTCCAGCCTGTGGATGCGTCTGCCCCTTGTATCTGCCAGGGAGTTGTCCCAAAAGGGAAAAGTGCGGGTCGGCTAGGTGACGGCCGCGGTGGACCTTCTCGAGGCACGTCCTATGCGCTGCCATAGGTGCCTCGAGAGGGGCCACACGAGGGTGACCTGTCCCAGCGCAGTGGACAGGAGCGGGAGGTGCTACCGGTGCGGTGAGACCGGTCACACCTCCCGCGATTGCCGATCTGCCTCCAAGTGCCCGCTTTGTGCGGACAAGGGCAGACCGGCGACGCACGTGCTGGGCGCAAAGTCTTGCGTCCAGCGGAACGTGCGCGGGAGGCCACCGGGGCGGCGCTCATTGGAGCAGGCGCCTGCAGCCGGTGCCCCCCTCCCGGCCGAAAACCGGCCGATGGAGGAAGGGGAGGAGACGGGGGGCGGCGAAATGGGCGAGAGGCCCCAGCCGCAGCGTCAGCCGGCGCGAAAGGAGAAGGCCCCCAGTACAGAGGCCATGGAGATAGAGGCCCCATCGGACGGGGGGGAAGAGAACTAGCAATGTCTCGCCCCCCTCGTCCGAATCTAAAAGGATATGGCCTGCTCCAGGCCAACGTGAACCACTCTCCACATGCACAGGATCTGCTCCAACAGAGCATGGTGGAGAGGGGGTTCACGTTGGCGATCGTGGCCGAGCCCCACCGCCCCCCAAGAAGCAGCCCATATTGGGCTGTTGGGCAGGCGGGGGACTCGGTCGCGATCCGATGGCGGTCGGTGCCGGGAGGGCCCAGCACGACCCCCATCGAAAGTGGGGAACGGCACGTAGCCGTACAGTGGGGGCCCATCGCGGTCGTGGGGGTTTATTTGAGGCCCACCAGACGCCTTGCCCCGTTCAAGGGCTGGCTATCGGACTTGGGACAGACGGTCCTACATCTGAGTCCGAGGCCGGTCCTCGTGGCCGGGGACTTCAACGCGTGGCACACGAGTTGGGGTTCCCGGCACGACAACGCGAGGGGCAGGGCTCTGGACGAGTGGGCGGCGGCGCACGGGCTGGTCCTAGTGAACGAGGGCCGGACCTCCACCTGTGTGCGGACGCAGGGGGAGTCCATTGTGGATCTCACATGGGCTACCCCCTCGGCCGCGCGCCTGATAACCGAGTGGAGGGTGGAGCGGGACATCGAGACTCTGTCTGATCACCGTTATATAACGGTGGAGCTCGGTGTCCTCTCCCCCGTGCGCCGCCGAGAGGAGACGCGACCGCGATGGGCCCTCCGGACACTCCGCGAGGACGACCTGATGGCCTCGATTGAGGCCGCCTGTTGGGTCCGGGGAAGTTTCCCCGAGACCCGGGAGACAGACCCCCTGCAAGAGGCCGAGTGGATCGGGGCAACACTTACAGCGGCGTGTAACGCTGCGATGCCCCGGTCCAAAGCTCGACCTCAGCGGGCCGTCTACTGGTGGACGGCAGAGATCGCCGACTTGCGTCGACGCGCCGTCCGCCAGCAGAGGAGACTCGCCCGCTGCAGGCGCGGGAGCGAACAGGCGGCCGAACAAGCAAGAGAGGACTATCTTGAAGCCAAGGTAGCCCTCAGGCGGGCCATCAGGGTGGCAAAGGGCAGGGCGTGGACGGAGTTCCTCGACTCCCTTCAGGAGGATCCGTGGGGGCGCCCATACAAAATGGTTCTCAACAAGTTGAGACCATGGGCGCCCCCGCTGACGGAGCGGCTGGACGTGGGATTCGTCCGAAGGGTGGTGCGAGCCCTCTTCCCCAACATTACCGGGGAGGTTGAAGGGCCACCCTTCGAGTCGGGGGAAGACTCCCCCGACTGGGACGACTCCCTGGACGTCCAGCCGGAGGAGCTCCGGAGGGCCGTCAGGAAGGGCCTTAAGGGCAATACAGCCCCGGGTCCTGACGGCCTCCACAAGCGTGTCCACGCTCTGGCCATGGGCGACCTCGCGGAGGAATACGCGCGCACATACAGCGCGTCTGAGGAGAGGAGTCTTCCCCCCGCGGTGGAGGAGTGCCACGTTGGTGCTCCTCCCGAAGGAGGGGAAAGACGCCTCTCTCCCGTCGGCGTATAGGCCAATTTGCCTTCTGGACGAGGTCGGTAAGCTGTTCGAGCGTGTGCTCGTGAACCGCCTCGTCCAGCACCTGTCCCAAGTGGGCCCCGACATTAGCGAGGCCCAATATGGGTTCAGGGAGGGCCTGTCCACGATGGACGCGATCAGGCGCGTCCAGGCCCTCTCTGAAGAGGCGACGTCCCAGGGGGGGGGTGATGTTGGCGGTGTCACTAGACATCTCCAATGCCTTCAACACCCTCCCCTGGGGGCGAATCAGGGAGTCGCTCCGACGCCGCGAGGTACCGCCGTATCTCGCCCGCGTCGTGAGCGACTACCTGAGGGACAGGTGGGTCGAGTATATCGACCAAGGCGGCAGGCGCCGACGGGAGAGATTGCACCGGGGAGTGCCCCAGGGATCGGTTCTCGGACCGTTCTTGTGGAACCTGGGGTACGACTCGGTGCTGCGTGTTCC
>NW_011962524.1:0-2824 GCF_000949405.1 Vollenhovia emeryi
AAATAATTACCCATACGGGTATTTGGACACACCCTGTATATATGAAATGACTCGGGAAGACATCCCCAACAACATATTTAAAAATCAAGCGAATCGGAGAGGAAGTCGCTTTTATGCACAATTACCTATACTTTTAATGACTATGTAATTTAACACAATTTAACAGTTAGGTTAACAAATTGAATTTTTTAATAGGAAGCCTATTAATGTCCCACTCCCTATTAGAAACTGTAAGGCGCAACAAAGGGCAAGTTATGAGGTCTTGATAAAGAAAACCTGATCAGGCAATTTTAATTCTCGACGTTACATTTACTGTCAGGGCCCTGTCAGGGCTGCCAGATGAGTGCCTGACCAGGCATTAAGGCATCTTTATTAGGCCCCTATCAGGATCCTACTAAAATTTCTGCTCGGGTATACATATGTCAGTAGACGAGTTAGACAGATGAGTCAGACAAGAACTGACAATCAATCGCTCTGACTTTGTCTCGCCAACGAGCAAACTATGCGGCGACAGGCACGAGGCGAGCTAGCGATTGTATATCGCAGAGCTCGTGTCCCCTTCCACTCCCTCCCCGTCGGCCTCATCTCGCTTTTCACACTCATTTTTACGTATACGGAAAGAACAGGATTTCAAGACGTTGCACAATTTCAGGCGTCCAATGTATCAACACGTAAAAAATTAAAAGCATACAATAAGAGACTATAAATATAAAAAATATGTAAGAGTATAAAGATATATTTAAGAATATATAAAATATGTTTTTATTACACGTGGGTAAGAAAAATTAATTTTAATATATTTTCCAATAATTGAAAAATTTTACATCGATTATTAATTGAATTTGTATAAGTTGTAAATTTTATAATACATTATACAAACCAATAATTATTTCGAAAAAGAACTACAATTAAAATAAGAGAATGCATTTAAAATAACACGTTAAATTATGTTTTAAATTAAATATTTTTAAGACAGACGAACTTGTTTCATTCGTAAAAAATGTTCAAAAAAATCTGTAAATGAAGAGACAAATATTTTTAATTATTGTGAAAAATATAATTAAAGTTATTTTTTAAATGTGTTGTGACGTTGCCGTCCCGCGAGCGCGTCCACCGGGTTCCTCCCTCAAGGCAACAGGCCGAGATTAGGGAAAACCGTGCCGCAGTCTCCAGAGAGGCGACCGTTATTCGGTAAATTCGACGCGATTGCTGATTATTTTGTTTTTTTGTCCTATGAATGCGAGCGTATGAGTGCGGATGGACGCGGGGGCGGAGGAAAGACGAGAGGCCCGGCTAACGGACGAATTCCGCGGCGAGCACGGTGGAGAGGCGTGCGGAGCGGGCACGGAGCGAGCGGAGCAGCGAGCCGGGAGGAAGGAGCCCAGGGCCCGTGGCACGATACCTGAGGGGCGCCAGCGGGGGAGCCGCGGCGGCAGCCCTATCGAGGGAACGCGAGAAGATTTTGGCGATACCGCGGGCACCTGCGCCCGAGCGTGAGAATCTCGCTGCCGGCGTTGTCGCGTGCCGTCGCGCGATTGGCCGCGGGGCACGCGCCTCGCGCGAGCAGCCGCGCGGGGGGGGGGGACCCCCGAACTATCGATCCGCGATCGCGGAAAATTCGGAGCAGCCTGTTGCGAGTCGTGTAAGAGTGAGGACCCCGGTCTACCGCTGCCGCCGTTTTCCCGCCCACGAGTGCGAGTTCCCGCGGAAGCCCAGGACAAGCCGTTGCCGCCTGCCGATCCCGGGAGAGCCGAGGTGCCGGTGAGATCCTCCTCCGTCCGTTTCGCCCCGTGCGATTGCGTCCGGGCCCGGGTTGTTCTGTCGCCGCCGGGAAAATTTCGCGTTTGGTGTCGCCCGGGCTACGGCCCGTCGGCTTTAGAGTTTCTTTTGGTGTCCCGGTCGCGGCGACAAGCAGCCGCGGGTACCCCGCAGCCTGCAGGGCACAGGCCTCGCGAGAGAGTGTGTGTGTGTGAGCGTGTTCGAGCCGAGGGTCGCTCTAGAGATTCGCGGCGCGAGGGTTGCGTTGTGCGAGACCACGCGGGGTACGCATGCCGCGGGAGTGTCGCGTGCATGCGTGGCGTGAAGGGACGTCGCCGTAGAATCGCGACGACCGAGGAAGTGCGAGTGGCGGAGTGAGTGTTGGCGATACCCCGCGCCGCTTCCGCCGTTGTCGGTGGCGGGTTTCGCGAGGACGGTGCGTCCGGAGCGGGATCCCCTGCCGACCCGCGCGGCCGGCGTGGCCGGGAGCGAGCGAGAGGCTCGCCGTAGTTAGCCGTCGGGGACTGCCCGGCGGAAGTTACGTTTTGCACGTCGTTGTAAGACGGGCCGATCCGTCGGCCCGAGTACCCAGTCTCGCGGGCAAAGCGCCCCGGCCGAGTGTTGCGTGTGCGACGGTATTCGTACCGTTCGCCGGGAAATAAATGTTAAATGCGTCCGCGTCTTTCGGTTAGGGTTTAGCGCGTCCGAGAAGTCTTGCCGTTGAGTTCGCGTCGGGTTGTTCCGGGTCGCAGAGAGTATCGCGGCGACTTGTTCCCCCGATCACGGGGCTTGTAATAATTTCCGCCGGCGACGCCGCCCGTTATAGCGGCCACTCAACCGGCGTGTTAACGCCGCCTGATATTAAACCCAATTTTATTTATATTATTTTTCTGAGTTTCTTTTCGTGTACGTCTCTCTGCGTGTGTTTCGTCCGTCGTGGGAGTCGCTTACGTCCCGTAGCCTCTGGAATCTTTCGTGGCAACCACCGTCCCGCCCCTCTGCCGTTAGGCGAGCTAGCCTGCCCGTGACGCGGGCCGCTCCATCTCGTTCGTGCGATTTCGCGAAT
>NW_011962525.1:0-2824 GCF_000949405.1 Vollenhovia emeryi
CTCTGAAAAATTTTTCGACCTCCGGACTTAGAAATTTTTCCGGAGGTCGAAAAATTTTTCAGACTTCCGAGTAGTTCTGAGTGGAGTTCTAGGCAGTTCTCGACGAGTTCTAACAAAAAGTCTTATGGCGTATCGCGCTTAAGTGACTCAATTCAGAGATACGCGTCATTTTTTACTAGTTTCTAAAATGTCATTTAAAGTGTGTAACTTTTTATATTTGCGGTTTAAAATTTTTTTAGTCAGCGAGAACTCTTCGAAATAAACGTAATAACGATATAAATCACTTAGAACTATTGTATCTCAAAATAAAATTTTCAAAAATTTTTATTATTTTTTTAATTAACCGAAAATTTTTTTTATGTATCAGGAACTCTAGATAATCGCAAAATGAAGCTATTAGACCATTCAGAACTATTCGATCTCAAATTTCGATAAGAAGTTGGCACCCGATTTTTAAATTTTAATTTCTGATCGTTTAACAGCAGAACTCTTTTTATAAAGTATTGGGAACTCTTAAGCTCTTCAAAAAGAAGCGGGAACTCCAGTCAGAACTACAAAATTTTAAAGTTGGAGTGCAAAGTTAACACACGCTGTTTCCTAAACGTCGAGATAAGCACATATAAAAAAATACGGGTCTAATACTTTTTTATGCGGAGAGGGGGTAAAGATGGCGAGGTGAAAAGAGGTTGACGAGGGAAGGCGGTGAGAGAAGTGTCGGAAGTGAGGTGTAAAGGTGGAGTGTGAGGAAGGAGGAGGAAGTGAGAGTGAGAGGAACGAGAGAGGAACCAGAGGACATGGAGGCGAGAAGAATAGGCGGAAGGCGGAGGAGAAATCGAAGCGGAAAAGGTGAAGCGGCAATGAGTCGGCGATTCCGGACTAAGGAAGAAGGAGGAGGAGAGGGGAGTAGGAGAGAGAAAGCAGCAGGGAGAAAGAAGAGGATTGGTGGAGAGAAGTGAGAGATCGAGAGCGGACGCGAGAGATCGACTGTGGAGAGAGAAAGGAGATTGGCTGGAAAGTTCGAGAGATCGATTCGGCAGGAGGAGTGTGTTCGAGCTCGAGCAGCCGAGACAGCAGAAGGGGAGGAGGTGGAAGGGGAAGGGGCTCGGGAGTACGGAAGGCGCACGAGAGGGGCAGACGGTGCAGGCGGCGAGACGAGCGACCCAGTAAAGGCAGTGACAGAGGCGCAAAGGAAGACGGTGGCAGATAGTGAAGGAAAGGTGGAAGAGAAGAAGGCAGAAGGGAGAAAGCAGGAGAGGAGAAGATCGAAGGTGAGGTGAGAGAGACGGAGAGAGGAGGTAAGAAGGGAGGAGACGGAGGAGAGTAAGGCGAAGGGAGAGACGACGAGAAAGTGAGGTTAAGGTTAGGAGAAGACGAAGGAAACACGGGAGAAACTAAGCTGGATCTCTTTCGTTTTCATTGTCAATAGCGCAGGAGGAAGAGGAGAGAAGAAGGTAGGACGAGGGTAGAGTATGAGGAAGAGCCGAGGGGGAGAGAGAGGGACGAGCGGAGGAGAAAGGATAAAAGGAGATAGCAGAGGCGGCAGAGGGAAGGAGATGGATAGGGAGGAAGGAGAGGCGGCGAAAGGAGGAGAGAGAAGAGAGGAGGAGGTACGAGGCAGAGGGAGAGAGGAATGGGAAGAAGAGGTAATGATACAGCTGAGGACTCTGACGAGAGAGGTGAGAAGAATGAGAGAAGCGATGGAGAGGAGAGAAGAGAGAGAGAGGAGGGAGGATCAATGGAGAATAGAAAGATGGACAAGGGAGGAGAAGAACAAGGAAAGGAGGGAGGGAGAGAAGGAAGCGGACGAGGAGTGGCAGGAGAAGGAAAAGGAGAGGAGGACAAGAAAGGAGGAAAGCAAGGAAGAACCAAGTATGGAAGCGGAGGGGAAGGAGACGAGAAAGAAGGAAGGAAGTAAATCAACAGAAGAAAGAAGAACGGAGGAAAAGGAGAGGGAGGGGGGAAGGGGAGGAAAGGATAAACAGGAGGAAGGTAAAAGGGGGAGGGATAGAGAAGGGGGTGGGACGAGGGACGGGGAAGGGAAGGAGAGGAAACAGGGGAGAAAAGGGGGGTAGACAGAAGGAGAAGGTTAGTATGGAGAGGAGTAGAGGGCAAAGACAGGGAGGAAAGGTTATGGAGGATCAGGAGAACGGTAAAAAATACAATAGGTAGGGATATAGAAATAGGGGAGATAGTAGAGAGGATAGGTGAGAGAGGAAGGGTAGTGGTGATCACGGAGGTAGGGGAAGAGGAAGATAGGGAGGAGATGTTAACGAAGGCGGACTTTTTAAGAGAGAAATGGGGGCTAAAAGTAGACGAGGACCTAAGTATGGAAGAGAGGAGGATAAGGTGGAAGATGGTGGAAAAGGCAAGAGTAGAGAGAAGCAGGGGGAGAAGGGTGAGGGTGGAGAACAGGAGAATGTGGGTGGACGGGAGAGAATGGATATGGGAAAAGGGGGCAGGAGAGGGAGAAGGAGAGTGGAGAATCGGAGAGAGGGAGGGGAAAGGGAGGGGAGGAAAAGATGTGAATTAAGATATGGATGTTGTAGGTAGGAAGAGGAAGAAGGAGTGAGACAGGAGTAAAAGAGGAAAGGATGCAGGAAGGAGAATGACTCAAGAGGAGCGAGAATGGGAGGACGGAGGACGAGACAGAAGAAGGTTGGAAAGTGGAACAGGAGGAGCGAAAAAGGGAGGACGGAGGACGAGGAAGAGAGAGAACGAGAGAGGAGAGGGAGAGAGAAGAGAGGTCAGGGAATGGGAGAGACAACGGAACGGGAGGGGCGGGAGGAGAGGCAGGAGGGTGGATCGAGGGGAGGGAGGGAAAAAA
>NW_011962526.1:0-2825 GCF_000949405.1 Vollenhovia emeryi
ACTTGTATTATTGCGTAGATATTCGTACAGATCATCATTCCTTTACGCTAATAATGTGTCATCGCACATATCCGTGAGAAAAAGTTATAATCTCTCGCATGATAAACTGTATTCTCGGAATTTATCATAAAATGTCGGAGTAGCTTTCTGATTTTCCGTACATTGCTTGGGCATACTGACTATCTGCATAACTACACAGTTCTATATAATTTTATAAATTTATACATGTTTTTATATGAACAATTTTTATATAATTATCTGACTTTATACAATTGTACACAATTATAAATAAGCAATTTTTTACATTACAATTTGTTTCATATAAAACAATGTCTAAATTTTGCGACGAACTTTTCTCTCTTCTTTCTCTTTTCTCCGCCCTCCCGTTGTACGCGGACGGACGGGTGTTGCCGTCCCGCTCTCGCGGTCGCGCGCGGATCTTAAGGCGCGCCGACGACGGGGAGTGTGGTCGCCGGGCGCGAGAAGCGCGGGATGCGGACGGATCGAGTCGTCGGCAAAAACCAAGGGGAAATGATAACGCGCTGGAAAGGAGCAGGACCTCGGGAACTCCGCGCGTACCGTGCCGCGAGCCGAAAACTCCACGCGAAAAACGAAGATTGGGCGCCAGACGCGGTCTTTCACGCGTCACGTCGCGAAATCCGCGAAATCGCACGAACGGGATGGAGCGGCCCTCGTCACGGGCAGGCTAGCTCGCCTAACGGTAGAGGGGCGGGGCGGTGGTTGCCACTAAAGATTCCAGAGGCTACGGGACTTAAGGGACTCACACGACGGACGAGACACACGAAGGGGAACGTACACGAAAAGAAACTCAAATAATTAATATAAAGAACAACGGGTTTAATGTAAGGCGACGTTACAACGCCGGTTAAGTGGCCGCTATAACGGGCGGCGGCGCACGCGAAATTATTACAAGCCCCGGGATCGGGGAAACAAGTCGCCGCGATACTCTCTGCGACTCGGAGCACTCCGGCGCGGACTCCACGGCAGGACTTCTCGGACGCGCTAAACCCTAACCGACAGACGCGGACGCATTTAACAGTTATTTCCCGGCGAACGGTATGAACACCGTCGCACGTACAACCCTCGGCCGGGGCGTTTCGCCCGCGAGACTGGGTACCCGGGCCGGCGGATCGGCCCGTCTTACAACGACGTGCAATGTTCCGTCGGGCAGTCCCCGACGGCTAAACACGGCGAGCCTTTCGCTCGCTCCCGGCCGCGCCGGCCGCGCTGGTCGGCAGGGGATCCCGCTCCGGACGCACCGTCCTCGCGAACCCGCCACCGACCGCGGCGGAAGCGGCCCGGGGTATCGCAAACACGCACCCACTCGTTCACACTCTCTCAGTCGCCGAGACTCGTCGGCGACGCATCTCCACGCCACGCATGCACGCGACACCCCCGCGGCATGCGTACCCCGCGTGATCTCGCGCAACGCACCCCTCGCGCCGCGAATCTCCAGATCGGCTAACCCCGACGACAAGGAAATGCACGCGATCGCGAGATTCGACGCAAACACACACTCGCTCACTCACACACGAGACCTGTGCCCTGCAGGCTCCGGGGAACCGCGGTTGCATGTCGCCGCGACCGGGACACCAACGAAAATCTAAAGCCGGCGCGGCGGGCCGTAGCCCGGGCGACGCCAAACGCGAAATTTTCCCGGCGGCGACAGAGCAACCCGGGCCCGGACGCAACCGCACGGGGCGAAACGGACGGAGGAGGATCTCACCGGCACCTCGGCTCTCCCGGGATCGGCAGGCGGCAACGGCTCGTCCTGGGCTTCCGCGGGAACTCGCACTCGTGGGCGGGAAAACGGCGGCAGCGGTAGACCGGGGTCCTCACTCTTACAAGACTCGCAACAGGCTGCTCCGAATTTTCCGCGATCGCGGATCGATAGTTCGGGGGCCCCCCCCGCGCGGCCGCTCGCGCGAGGCGCGTGCCCCGCGGCCAATCGCGCGACGGCACGCGACAACGGCAGCGATATCCTCGCGATCGGGCGCAGGTGCCCGCGGTATCGCCAAAATTTCCTCGCGTGCCCTCGATAGGGCGGTCGCAGCGGCTCCCCCGCTGACGCCCCTCAGGTATCGTGCCACGGGCCCTGGGCTCCTTCCTCCCGGCTCGCTGCTCCGCTCGCTCCGTGCCCGCTCCGCACGCCTCTCCACCGTGCTCGCCGCGGAATTCGTCCGTTAGCCGGGCCTCACGTCTTTCCTCCGCCCCCGCGTCCATCCGCACTCATACGCTCGCATTCATAGGACAAAAAAAACAAAATAATCAGCAATCGCGTCGAATTTACCGAATAACGGTCGCCTCTCTGGAGACTGCGGCACGGTTTTCCCTAATCTCGGCCTGTTGCCGTGAGGGAGGAACCCGGTGGACGCGCTCGCGGGACGGCAACGTCACAATCTATAAAGTTATATATACACAAACATAACAATATATGCCTTAACCCTATATAAGCATACAAATATAGATACAATACAATTGTACACAATTATAAATAAGCAATTTTTTACATTACAATTTGTTTCATATAAAACAATGTCTAAATCTATAAAGTTATATATACACAAACATACCAATATATGTCTTAACCCTATATAAGCATACAAATATACATACAAAAATATATCGCGCGCACGCTAAAGAGAGAGAGAGAGAGGCGCACACCACACACATACAATTGTACACAATTATAAATAAGCAAAATTTTTGACATTACAATTTATTTCATCTAAAATAATGTCTAAATCTATAAAGTTATACAGAACTGTGTAGAATGGTAAATTTGTAGGCACACCACACACACA
>NW_011962527.1:0-2825 GCF_000949405.1 Vollenhovia emeryi
AGGTTTTTTCACCATTACTACTGGGTTTGACCACTCGCTGTACGATGGCTCAATGATTCCTGCCTTTAACATTTTGTCGACTTCTTCGCGCATCGCCTCTTGTACGCGTGGGGACACTACGTAACATCTCTGTTTGATTGGTTTATGCGATCCTACATCTATACGGTGTTCGGTTAGGGGCGTTATACCGGGATTCTCGCTGGGTTCCGGAACCTTTTCTTTCAAAAATTCCTCCAGCTCAGCTTGCTGTTTCTCCGTAAGTTCCGGCAGTCCGCTACACGCGTAGTTATCGTTCCCGGTCCTACCAAATTTATACCTTATTGTCGGACGTTCCGAAAAAAACCACTCCGATTTAGCTAAGTCTAGTCCTATTTCGAATTTGCACAAAAAATCCATGCCGATAATGCAGGGGACAGCAAGGCTGGGCAATAATCCTATCGAAAGCCTATGTTCCACGTTATCTAATCTAAGCGATGCCTCAGCCGTTTCGTTAATTTGGGCAGTTTGTCCGTTTGCTGTTTTAATACTGCCTCCTCGGTATCGTGAAACGGGTAAATTTAATGACTGAATTATCTTGATGCCTTTTCGTCCAACGAGAGTACGATTTGAACCCGAATCTACTAAAGCTGTTAAAGGTTTTCCCTCTATATAAATAATAAAGTACTGTAATGGCGGGAACTCATTATCTTCTAATGTCACATATGATTTAATCTCTAACGAATCTACTTTTTCACGGGTCTCTCCTACTGAATCTTGAGTCGCCTGGACCCGTCTTAACGACTCCTGCTCTCGTTTCCCGAACACGTCGGACATGTGCGAACTGTATGTTGTTTCTTCCCGCAACGGTAACAATGAAGCGCGCGTGCTTCTCTGCAATTTCGGGACAGGTGGCCCCTCTGGTCACAATTCCAACACTGTAAATCTGCTAATCGGCTATCATTTGCGGTCGAGGTTGATGGTCCCGATGCGACGCTTGCGGCCTTATTCGTATTTAAGGGGGGTTTAGTTTTTCTCTCGGTAGCTACTGGTTTTCTCTCTTTCCCTTCTGATTTAGTTATACCGGCTGCCGTTACGGTTTTTGTGTTTTTTGTTTGATCCCGACCTGTTTTATATGCGAGTTCCGGAAAGATTGAGCGTGTATTGGTCGGTTTTTTATCGATATCATAACATTCTTCTGTTTGACCCGCTAATGTCTCTAATGATTGAAAACTATAGATCTCGTTTCGGCGTACGGCTATTCGCAGTCTCGGTAACATGTTTCTATGCGCGTAGTCCAATTGTTCGCTCAAATGCCACTGGGGGCTCAATCGTTCGAAAAGTGCCTGCATATGCGTGAGATAGTTAAGTACCGGTTCGTCTTCCCCTTGTTTTCTACGCATGATTTCTTCGCGTAAGTTAGCTTGAAAATTTGGGCAGGCAAAACGTGAGCGCCACGCGGCCTCGAATTCTTCCCACGTCCGCCATCGCGCATTATTTAAGCGGAACCAATGTGCCGCCGTACCCGAAAGGAAGAAAGGTAAGCATTTAAAAATGTCTTCATCGGTCAGGGGAATTAATTGACGACCCTGCTCTATGCGGATTAGGAAAGCTTCCGCTTCCCCGTCGCGTGCTCCCGAAAAATTTAGGTTCCAGCGACGCATCACATTGTAGGCATCTATCGCGGCGTTAGGTCTAGCAATCGCGTTGGCTTGTCTATGACGGCGCTGATTAACTGCAATTACCGGGGGTTCTACTTGCAAAGCATTCTGTCTCGGTATCCGCGTATTCGCGCTGGTTCCCGCCTCGTTTACGGTGTTCATTTCGTCTTCCGCTGACTCATCGTCTGAGGCGTCTGATAAATCAGGGGTGCGTACGTGTTCAGTTCCTGCTAATCTTGCCGCTTCGAATCTAGATAATCTGTCGCGCAGGGTTGGTAGAATGCCTTTTACCGATAATTTTCTTTCCGTTAGTTGTGCCTTCAACTCTTCTAGCGAGAGCGTGGCTATCCATCTAAAACTTTCTTTAGTCGCCATTATTCCCTGATATTCTAATATTCGGCGCGAGGAGAGTATTTTCGATGTCTGCTACAATATTCTTAACTTTCCCTCTATTTCCTCTGAATATTTGTCAAAAATATTTTCCTCGGTATCGTCAGTATCGTACTCGCGACCGGCTCAATTCTATCGCAAGTCAGCATACGGTCAATAACAGGCAGAATCGGATATTTGTCCCTGAAACCCCACCACAGCGGCCCTACAATAATATCGACCGTTCCTATGTTATTCGCGAAAGCAATCTTTACATTCTGTATCTGTAAGATTCGGATCTAAATTTTTCCTACTACTGCTATTTAAGTAATAATGCTATATTACGGCGACTTACGACACTCCCATCGTTAACGTTTCGTGCTACAAATATCTAGTTTTGTTCCCAAAACTGCCTCTACGTTATTCGTTATAGACTCTACGTATCATACCGAGCGAATATTGCCCGTCGATCTATTCTATTTACGCGTGGATTCTAGCGCGCGATGTTGTGTATGCTCACGCGTACCTGCGCGAGCGCGCTCTCACTCCGGAATGTACAGAAAAACTGCCGCGCTGCCTGTGCGTGATAGCGCGACGCGCGATTATACGCGGTGGCTCACCAAATTCGGAGGTCTCTTCAATCCTCCTTACCCTTTTACCTACGATTTCCCTATATGTATTAAATATATGCTATACAAATTAACAATTAAGGAACAAATTAATATAACGCGATACATATATCTATAGACCGGAATGATAGGACTCTACATTCATTACGCTTCTGCTTTTCTCCTTATTAACCACGTTGGGCGCCATTTT
>NW_011962528.1:0-2826 GCF_000949405.1 Vollenhovia emeryi
GCACTATAATAAAGGAAGACGACAATCTCCTCGACCAGCTCTATCTCGACCGGTCACGAAAGTTCGTCTAGAAACACCAACTACGAGTAAGTCCTCTTTCCTCCACCAACAAAAAAAACGAGGCCTAGAACTTAGCTTATAAGAGACCCTTATAAACCAAAAGATTTGTAAAATCCGCGATTAACCCGATAAAACTCCACGGTTACAGTGGACCAAGACCTCGCGCTCGCCGAACTAGACGGGGGGTTGGAACAAATCCACCAACTCGCCCAACAGCTCTTACGTGAATTAGAAGCGGACATCCAAGCGCCTAGGTTTTTAGATTTCTCTCCCCCTGCATATGACCACCTTCCTCCCTCTCCTCCTACCACGACCGACTCTCTATCTCCTTCTTATTCCCCTGTACTTTCTCCCATCAACTTTATTCCCCATTCCCCCTCTAATTCTGACTCCAGCGTGGAGTTCCTTGGTGAGATCCCCGACGTGGAATTTCTCGAGGAAATTTTCTTCGTCCCTTCCCCAGGGAATTCTACGTCCGACGTGCAATTCCTGCCTCCACCTTCACCCACCAATTCCACGTCTAGCGTGGAACTCCTCCTAGAAGATTTCCCTTCTGAACCTCCAACTGCCAATACCTCTCCCGAGGAGTTCCTCGGAGAACTCCTTCCCCTTTCTCCTATTAACAATCCCTTCCCCGATATCTCTCCACCCTCGCCCACCAGCTCCACATCCAGCGTGGAATGTATAATCGAAACTATAACGCTGTAGTAGGACATATTATTAAAATAAATTTATAACATATATATATATGTGTGTGGTATTGCGTTTTGTATTAGCGTATTAGTGTATTAGTGTATTAGTGTAATAGAGCGGTATCGTCCTTTGATGTAATTCGACGTAGATCGGAAGAAACTGCGTATGACTGTCGGCATGATTGAAGTCGCGCCGCGCAGCGTACCGGTGATGCGATATGATTCTTTTCATTTTCTTTTGTTCCCTGTGATGTACCGCGACTCTTCGGCGTCTGTGATAACAGCGCCAAAGGATGCCGCTTCGACTTTTCGGCGTCTGTGAAAACAGCGCCAAAGGATGTCGCTTTGTCTTTTCGGCTATATAAGGCCGGATCGAAGTGGATCAAGAGGCATTCGAGTCTCGTCGATCACGTCGACAAGTTGCGTTGTGAGCTGCGTTGCAGAGAGTTGTGTCGCGTGTTCGAGTTGCGTAGTTGCGTCGCGTTGTTAATTTGCGTAGATTATCTTATAGTTTATACTGTGGACACTGTTAATTTGAACATTGAACATTAAATATACTCTATCCTAAAACTTCACATTCACTCTTGTCGCCATCCTAGCCACCGATCCCACATATATCATTATGTACATATATATATAAATAAAATTTAAATAACCAAAAAAACTACCAATCAATAAAAAAGGAACCTCCCATTCCTTCCCGCTAATTTTAAGATTGCACAGGGTCCGTCCCCGGGTAAAGAGATTAAATTCTCTGACCCAAAATAGGACCCACGAGCGTGTACGAGCTCGAGGAGGCGTCATAGAGAGCTTTGGCTCACTGACCCACTTCGAGCCCTTTAATAGATACGCCCGACTCTCGACGCGCATCTGTTCGAGCGCGGCGAGAGAAAACAGTGTTCTCTGTGCGGCGTCCTTCCACATAGTCAGTCCCGATAAAAAGGGACTTGAGATAGTGGACGCCCAGCGGAGAACACGACGTAACAATGTGTTACGTCCTGTGGACTCCACGATTTCTCTCTTTCAAAAAACCATAAGAACGTTTTTCCTCCTTTGGAAATTATTATTTTAGGAATCAGCGGATATCGACTGGCCAACACATGGGTCCCCTCCCCATAAAATTTATTACCAGAGTAATACTTTTCGGAACTCGAAAAGTAAAGTGCCCTAATTGTTGCTGGTCGATAGCCGTTGAAATAATAGGTTACGCCCTGTGGGCTCCACGATTTCTCTCTTTTAAAACCAATAAGAAACACACATGTTTTTCTTCCCTTGAAAATTATTATTTTAGGAATCAGCGGATACCGACCAGCCAACGCATGGTTGCTGGTCGATAGCCATTGAAATAATAAAAAGGGGAGAAACAACAGACAAGATGGGATCAGGCCCTCTCAGACGGCAATTTCAGAAGCCTTTATTTTATGTTATTTGGTTTTCTACCCAAAAAGTAAAACTCGGAATTTTTCGGAAGCCGCTGAAGGAAATGATACCCTAAGTAAATATCAAAGGGCGACGACGACTTAATGGTCGGGTTGCCAATAAGGATGACAACCCCCTGACACCTCCCACTAATCCACCAATGAAGGACCAAAATCCAAAATCTCCTTCCACGTCCCACGACGAAGGCCCACCCCCGAAAAATCATATATAAACCCGAAGCCTGCTGCCTCAGCTCTCTTTTGGCAGTTGTCGAGTACATCGGCCCTCTTTTTGGCACCTCTCGACTCTTACCGTACAGTTCCGCGATCCGCCGAGCTTTGAGTCTACATTACTCTTTAACACCGTATATATTCTCCAAATAAAATCTGTGCGGAACCTGGCCGACGAATCTGACACCTGCCTAAGCCCAGCCGCCTTCGACCAGCTACCGAAGACCACCAACGACCGCTATCAGTAGTAAGTCGCACGTTGTTCTTTTTATTTCGTTTCGGCTCGACGACCTCCTTTCCCCATATATATATTATCATTCTGAGGGACCTTCGCTAGATTCGAAAATCTCGTTTTTACTCTCACGAGTTGACCTCAAGACACCAACCCTTTTTACTATTCGTTTCGTGCCTCTGGACTCACCTCT
>NW_011962529.1:0-2826 GCF_000949405.1 Vollenhovia emeryi
AACAGATGTACCTACACTTTGGAATAGATACAAAGAGACAATGATTGAGGACTATATACACAACAATGATATAGATCCTGAAAATATGGCTTTGAATTATATAGAGGAAATTATGAAAATTAATGGAAGCAGCTGTGAAAATTTTCAATTGCCAAATCCATATCCGGTAAATATTTACAGGCAAGAATATATTGTTGAAGAGGAAAGGCAACGTGGTAACTATATGTTATCAAAACTAAATGTGGAACAAAAAAAAGTATACGATTCGATAATGAGAGCAATTGACAATGAGAATGAACCTGAGAGATTATTTTGTATTGATGGGTTTGCTGGTAGTGGGAAAACCTACCTGTTTAACACATTAATAGGAATAATCCGAGGAAGAAACGAGGTGGTTCTACCATGTGCCTCAACTGGCATTGCTGCCACACTTCTAAAGGGAGGAAGGACGTATCACTCACTGTTCAAGTTGTCCATCCCAATTGATGAAAGTGCCAAATCAAATATTAGAGAAAATTCTATGCATGTGCGAGAACTAATTGCTGCAAAACTCATTATATGGGATGAGGTGAGTATGACTGTAGGACATGCTCTAGGAGCAGTTGATAAACTATTAAGGGATATAATGAAGAATCCAAGATTATTTGGGGGAAAAGTTATTTTATTTGGAGGTGATTTCAGACAAAATCTACCTGTAGTGCCACATGCACAGAAAGCTGCAATCATTGAGTCCACTGTTAAATATCATACAATATGGAGAAATGTAATTCAAGTAAAACTTAAGCAAAATATGAGAACTGGAGAAGAAAGAGAATTTGCTAATTGGTTGTTGCAAGTCGGTGATGGTAAATTGTCGAATATTGATGAATTAAATCAAGATATAATAGAAATTCCAAACGATTTTATATCAGAACAGTCTCTAATTACAGATATTTTTGGAGATCAATTCAGTATAGAACAGGTTCGACAAAATCAGGATCGAGCAATTCTATGTCCTAAGAATGAGGATACATTTAAAATAAATGACGAAATCCTTCGTTTAATGGAAGGAGAAGAAAAGGAGTATCTCTCAATTGACTCTATTATGAGTGATGATCCACAGGAAGAATTGAATTACCCGACTGAGTTTATAAACTCATTGACACCCACCGGAATGCCAGTTCATCGACTAAAAATAAAAATAGGTGCAATAATTATTCTACTAAGGAATTTTAATACGAAAAAAGGGCTATGCAATGGCACAAGATTGATTGTAATTGATTTAAAATCTAATTTAATTCATGCAGAGGTTCTGACTGGCCCTGCAAGAGGACAAATTGTTTTGCTCCCAAGGATAAATTTCCTTCCGAGTGACTCGGATATTCCGTTTAAACTAAAAAGGAGACAATTTCCTATTAGAGTGTCATTTGCAATGACAATAAACAAATCACAGGGACAAACCTTAGAAAAAGTTGGGATTTATTTGCAGAATCCAGTATTTGCACATGGACAACTGTATGTAGCATTTTCAAGAGCAACAAAAAGAGAAAATGTTAAAGTAAAGGTCGTTGATAACAAAAGTCAAGGACATCTGATTATGGGAAGTTCAAAAATATTTACGAAAAATGTGGTATACAAAGAAATTTTATAAATTGACGAAAAATAAAATTTAAAGGAAATAAAAAATGGGTGATCAATGGTATTTAAAATTGCAAAAAAAAATAAAATCATAAATAATAGAGATGGTTGGAAAAGATAAATATTGGAGAGTACGCAGATCACGTCACATTCGAGCGAAATTTGATAGAAAAAGAGAGCGTAACGGGAGGGGGGACAGAAGGAAAGTGTAACGCGTACGGAGCGGACAGAAGCAAAGTGTACGGAGCGTAAAGAAAATAAAAAAATAAACAATAAACACGAAAGTGCGCAGGAGAGAGTATTTCGTGGGATTAATAAAAAAAAATATATAAAGAGCAAGATTAGAAGGTATGTATAAGGAATAATGAGAGTGGTTAGGGATTAATTATATCTATAAATAGATTATAGATTAATAAAAAAATACGAGAAAAGAAATCAAGTTCAACTGTTACGTAATTTATTTTTGTGAAAATGCGGAGAAGAAAAAATGCATTGTGCGCTGTGCGCAGTAGGTATTATAAAAAATGCATTCTGCGCTGTACGCAGGAAGAATTATGAAAATCCATTCTGCGCTTTACGCAGTGAGTATTATTAAAATGCATTCTGCTCTGAGGTAAGTGAGTATTATGAAAATGCATTCTGCAATGAATGCAGTGAGTATGATGAAAATGCATTCTGCGTTTTACGCAGTGATTACTCTGAAAATGGATTCTGCGTTAAACGCAGTGATTACTATGAAAATTAATTGTGTGATTAAGGAGAATTATGGGTTCTTCAATTTGCCTAAAGAAATCAAGTTCAACTGTTACGCAATTTATTTTTGTGAAAATGCGGAGAAGAAAAAATGCATTCTGCGCTATGCGCAGTGGGTATTATAAAAAATGCATTCTGCGCTGTACGCAGGAAGAATTATGAAAATCCATTCTGCGCTTTACGCAGTGAGTATTATTAAAATGCATTCTGCTCTGAGGTAAGTGAGTATTATGAAAATGCATTCTGCAATGAATGCAGTGAGTATGATGAAAATGCATTCAGCGTTTTACGCAGTGATTACTCTGAAAATGGATTCTGCGTTAAACGCAGTGATTACTATGAAAATTAATTGTGTGATTAAGGAGAATTATGGGTTCTTTAATTTGCTTTCGAGCGTACAATGATAAACAAGAAACGGAAGATTTCTAGCTTTAGACCTCATAGTTAGATTATTTA
>NW_011962530.1:0-2827 GCF_000949405.1 Vollenhovia emeryi
AAAAAATTTCAGCGAGTAGAAATGAGAAAGAGGGAACAGAAGAAGAGAAAATAATGAAGAAGAACCGTTGTAAAACTGCAAAACAAATACTTTCTCATACTTGGACTCTTGGAAGATATCTTCAATTTAATTTAGTCGTTATCGTGTTAACTCATTTAAAAAATCTGGTTTCACGTACCAAATAACGTTTCAATTAAATAAATGTTATCCTCCCTGTCTACCTGAAGTTATTTAACTCTCGAGAGAAACGTTCGCCACTTCCTCTTTATCGCGAAAGATATTGTACCTTATCTCACTGTGTTATCGGTATATTTATCTCTCGTACTCTGTACTCTAAGAGCATATTTGTTTTGTCTCCGGCCGCGCCGTTGTAATTTAGCGTACGGTTAACAAACGGTACAGCCTGCAACTGCAAACGGCTGAGCGGTTGCGTACTTTAGATTTTTTAAAATTTCTCTTGAACTCCCCTGAACTCTCTCTAGAAAGCGACACTGCATACAAATCACAGATATGGGCGCAGCGCATATTTTCCTTCGTCTTCCGACAATTGTTTATAAATTTCGCAGGAATTTCGCGCGCCAGAAGTCTCCGCGAGAGCATCCAGTCTCGATTGAGTTCCGCTGCATCTGCCGCGGGAATCTTAATTCCTAGAAATCATCAACCGTGACGATATCTCATCAGCACCGAGGCAATTCGCGCTTCTCGCCGTAACGATGCTTTTCCTCGTGTCAGTAACCGTCTGTTCGCTGGAGGTCAATCCACGTCGTTGACCCTCTAGATCTTCGTGATTCGGCAGAAGGGAAAGAGAAATGGAGGTAGTGAACGCGGATGATACGACCACACGTGTCGATACTGCGATGTATACGGATGATACGAGGCTGTTGCTCGCTTATGAATAACGTCGGGACCAAGGACAGAAATCGTATCTTACTCGATTTAAATGCGGTTCGCCGCGAAGACACCTACGCCCTGCCAACATAAATATTACTCAAAACTGCGCGATTCTACAAAGCGCCTCTGAAGTTGCGCAAGTGTTTTTATTAGGTCATCTTCTTTAGACAATTTCAACCGTTCCTCCATAAAATTTGAGCGCCATTATTCCTCCGCCTATACAGTTCACAGATGCATTGATGGTCTGTATAGGGCTTGAAAATATGAATTCTGTCAGCGTGCCTTGTCCATTATTTGAATGAACTCCTTATAATTACGAAACTCGTCAGATTTTTCTTATCAAACTCTGAATACTCGTGGATTGTTTGACACAATCTGTATTATCTACGAATTGTATACGTTTCCAATTAGTCCGCAACAGCGCGATAACAGAATTTATTATTTTCAATTTCCTTGTTCTTCGGTATCGCCGGGAACATAAATTTTATCGAAGAGAAACAACACCTTCATGATTTTTTAAAACATCATTAAATTACGTTATCTTCGTATTACGATTATTTTTCGCTCCGACATATTGTTGTTGTGACGTTGCTCTTTTATGGGTTTCATTTAAGCAACATAAAGGAACTGCGTTTCGCGCTTTTAAAATATCGTTCGAAATATCGTCGTTATTCCTTTTCAGTTCAACCTCATCACAACCACGTAGCATTGAGGAAATCGTCCTGATTCAATGGCGAGTGGTTCATGGTGAATCGAAAGCACGTTCATTGCCGCGTAGCCTTTTATAGTTGCATCGTACGTGAACCGAACTGAAATATCTTCCGGGAATATCGCCGGGGATCTTTGATATCAACTTCTGAGGACACTCAAGTTGAATCACGCCATTTCTAACTAAAAGCTTGAAAAGTCATGTTAAATATTACTTTTTTGCTTCAAAGAAGCAGCATAAAATAATGCGTGACAATTAAAATGTGTAAATAAATTGAACAAAACTTTCCAACTTCTTATCTCCCTTTAAAGTTTACATAACCGGAACAAATCACATTAATTATATTCTGACTTAAGGTGGAAATCTTTAATCATGCTAACTTATTATTATCAGGAACGATAGAAAAACGTGATTAGAAGGAAAATACCTGCGTGTATTCCACTGATTTAGTATAATTTGCTGGTTATGCGATTCTTGAATCTCGTTTAACGTTTCCGACTGATATTTGCCTTTCATCCTGTTTGCGGATGTGCTATTTATAGTAATAGTAGTAGTTACATATGGAAAAATGTAGATAAGCAAACATTTGTCTGAAGAGTTTTCAAATGTGATTCGTTTTTTTTGCACTTTTCACACTTCGCCAGTAAAATTTTGAAATTGTGGGCGTCCGACGAGCAACACGTATTAATCATTTCCTTTATCACACTATATTATTCATTATTGATAAAGAGCTTATTGTGTTGATCGTACGCTTTTCTCTTTCTTCGCGGCTTGGAATAAAAGAGACGAAGGGGTAAAGAAGAATAAATCGGTGCATCTGGCACGAACCTGCTCTTCCACTCGATATTTATGCATCCGGGAGGAAGTCAAATAAAAGTATCGAGACGAGAGGAAGATTCTATGCCTACCGGCAAGATAATGCAACTGAAGAACATTTCAAATTGATAGTGTTTTTTCAAACCCTTCGTATAAATGTTTCTCGAGTAATGTACTTTGCATAGAGTTCAGAGAAATGTTATACTCGCAGATATAAAATAACTATCTAATGTCATTGCTCCATTTCTATCTGAACAAAATAATATTTCTTTCTTGTACATTTCGATCGTATAGTAACACATAGTTTTCAGAAGTTATAATTTTTCGAGTGAATTGTCAGTTGATTTTTCTTTAATAAAAACACGATTTTTATAATTTTCAGAAGTTATCATTTTTCGAGTGAATTGTCAA
>NW_011962531.1:0-2827 GCF_000949405.1 Vollenhovia emeryi
TCTTAGTGGGCGGAACACCGCCGAGGCTGTGAGGAGATGGCCCTCCCCCAACGACAAGGGGGGAGGCGGCCTGGGTCAGGCCTTGCTTCCACGGAGGCGGGCGGTAGAGGTCGTGGACGCCTCTGCCGCCCAAGAGAGTAGTGGACTCCCCCTGCGGGGAGGAGTCCCCCCTCCCCCCACACCAACGGGGGAGGGAGCGCAGCGTCCCGCCCATCAAACGGCGGGCCGGTGCGGGGGGCGTCCAGAAGTAATGGCTCTACCAAGTCCTGGGCGTCCCCCAAGTAAAGCACAGCGCAGTCCACCGTGTGGTTTTAGTGCGGTAAGCCCAGCGGTCGCAATGTCAGGGGCCGCACCCGATCGCCATTAGGGGGGCAGTCCCACATAACCCGGGCCACTTAATGTAAACTCCCTTCCCGGAGGTGGGCCCGGGTATCCATAAAGGATTTCCACATGTAAAAAAGAAAAGGCAGGCCCACGAGGCGGCTCGCGGGGTGAACAGTGTCACCCGCCTAGGGTGGCACCGAATCGGAACCCGGAGCTGCTGGCGGTTCGCTGGTTGGTCACGGCCAACACGCGATACCTCTGGGTCTGCTCTCACGGGAGCGCGGTGGCTGGGGGGAGGTCGGCCCTGGCAGTCGGTTATGAACCTCTGGCGCGCCGTGTCTCCCGAAGTCCCTTAGCTTCTCCCTGTACGGGGAATCGGGTAGCGACTCTCCTGGCGCATAGCGACAAGCGGGTCAACCGAAGGAATGCCTCCCTCCGTAAAACTCGGAGGCACAGCTCGCGACGGGTCGGTAGGCGGGTAGGAGGGGGCGCTGGGCGAAGGGACCTAGTCCTGGAACCCCCGCCTCCAAACAGGCTGCTGTCTCGCCTGTATAAGAAGCGGAGGCAGCGCGCGAATTCCGGGAAGGGCGATGCATGACTGAGGGCAATAGGTCTGATGTCATGCGATCGTCAAACAGGGGTCTGCCTTCCCCCTCGTGTATAAACTCGGAGGCAGGGAAACGGGTAGGATACAGGGGTCGCCCTCCCCCTCGTATAAGAACTTGGAGGATGCCGCGATAGTTAGATCGAACTAGGTAGGGCGCGAATGCGGGGGCCACCTTCACCCTGAAAATCGGAAGGACGGGTAGGAATACAGGGGTCCGCCTTCTCCCTCGTATAAAAACTCGGAGGCGGGGACACGGGTATGGGAGGTGGATCGGCGCTGGCGCGAGGTCAAGATGCCACACACTTACCAACAGGAGTCTGTCTTGCTCCTCGTATAAAAACTCGCAGACAGGGACACGGGTAGGGGTGGTGGATCGGCGACCGGTTCTCACTGGGGCGCCACACATCACCAACAGGGGCTGTCACCCCCTGGTGCAAAAACCGGTGGCCGGACTGACGGGTAGGAGGGGATGGGGGCGGAGGGGCATCTGCGCCCTGAAGCCCCACATCTCCGAACAGGAGGCCACCTTCCTCCTGTATAAATATTCGGAGGCTGGACCCGGGATGGTATCCTCAGGTTTTAACGGAGGACCACACCCTGGCATAAATGGCGTGGCTGGACGGTGGAAGGATACGACCCTGGGTAGACGGTTTTCCTGGGAACATCACGGCGGGTGTTGCCCACGCACCTGCCCCGCCGGGAGGACTCGCTCTCCCACTCGCCTGGGGAGGGACCCCTCATGCCCTCGATGCCTGGCCGGGGGGGGGGGGAGTCTGCTCAGTGGTACGACCCGACCGCCAACACTGGCGTCCGCCTCGTGAGAGTCCACCTCATCTCACTATAATATAACAGAACGGATGATGGCTTTTATAAGGACGCGATGTAGGTCGCCAAGTGACTATGGTCACTGGGTTGCTGGGCGAGCAGCGACGTTCAAGAGGGGGCTGCTGCGGCAGCCAATTGTGTGGGTGGAATCCCCGGCATTCTGCCTATACACTATCGATCTCTCCTGAGATGCACCCCCCCCGTGTGGGCCACCTTGTCGTGGTGGGGGGGCTTAAGGCGGGGGCGTTCGGCCTGGAACCGTCTGTGTGCCGCTTTAGGCTCCGGCGGTTCCATAGGCTGGGCGTCGACTAAGAGCCCACTTGGCCGAGTTGCGGCCAGAGTAGGATGGGGAACCGGTGTCCCCCGGACATCTGTCCGGAGGGGCACCGGGGACCCACCTACGGCCCTCGAGACCAATGTCTTTGTCCGAGGGGCGACCACCGGTGTTCCGCGGGCTACGGCTCTTACGGGCACCGGGGTCGGAGGGAGTCCCGTTGTCCGGGTGCCGTGGGGATTTCCCCGGTGGACTCGGCCGGGACTGGGGGGGCGATTCCGCGGCCTTCCCCGTGTTGGGGGAGTCGGGGAGCCGTCCCACCCGGGTAGACGGGCTGACGAGGCCGCTCGGACATATTCCGAGGCAGGGCTCGGCAGCCTGGGGCCCTTGGAGCCGCTGGGACGTTTCCCAGGTCGGGGTCCAGGGCCGTAGGCGGGGGGCTGTCGGGGCCGCTCGGACGTTTTCCGGGTCAGGGTCCGGCAGCTCGGGTGGGGTTCCGGGGGCGTGCGCTCCGGGGGGGCGACTGTCGGCGCGTTTCAGCGTCGGCGGCCTCCCGGCCTGGGGTGGTCGCCGCTGGAACACCACCTCTGCCCTTTTAAGGGCGGGCGGAGCCCAGCGACTCCGTTAGGGAGGACTCGGTCACCACACGTGTGGTGGACGAACCCGCCCAATCACTGGTAGGGGGTGAGGTACCCCGACTACAAACCTCCCTCCGGCCGCCGGGGCCGTTAGGGGGGAGCTTGCTCCCCCCGCCGGACCGGGTAGTCTCCCTCCTGCCGCTCCATCATGCCGGTGTT
>NW_011962532.1:0-2828 GCF_000949405.1 Vollenhovia emeryi
TCACTTATATACCATAGCTGCCGCGATTTTACTTACGAGTTCGGCGGCCATCTAGTGGCAGCACCGAAGCTTTATAAGCGCCTGGCCAAATAATATAATTATTTCATTGAAAGATATTACTTCAAATAATAGTGTTTTTTCTATCAAATAATACAGGTTGTTTGAATAAAACAACAAAATTCTTATTCAAAACATATAATGTTTCGTATAAGCATATATTGTTTCAATGAAACAAATTTCAACCAAATAAATAGGAATACTAAATCCAAAGAAACCGTTCTCTCTGTGCACGGAGAGAATTTTTTTTTAATTTATCCTGAAAATTATGTAATCGCGGGACAACGTGACATTTTAAAGAACTTTATGAGAGCTGTTTGGAATTTTACCACACATTTAATAGTAAAATGTATACTAACAATAAGTATAATTACTAGTGAGATGTGTGGTAAAATTAAAAAAAAAACTCTGTAAAATTCTTCGATGTGCCGCGTTGTCCCGCGATTGCATGATTTTCAGGATAAAAAAAAGTTTTTTAAAGAAAATTCTCACCGTGTATTAATTCTAATTCGAAGTTACAAAAAGAAAAAGATACGTGTGATAAAACATGTTTTCACGAAATGACGAATTGCATATACTAAATGTTTAATATGTATATAATACAAGTTTATAAAACATTAATATAATTTACAAGAAGATAGAAAATAAATCATTGATTAAAGAATCAAGTTTCCTCTTTAGAAAAATGAAAGATAGACACAATTAATTTGTTGCCCCGAGAGAAGCATGTCTCTTTTCTTCCTCAATACGCGTGACTTCATCTCTCAGCATCGGCATAATTTAACGCCGCGTATCGCCGCAAATCACGCCTGCACGTGACGTAATTAAAATTACGCGTGGCAAACGCAGCACCGTCGCGCAGTCCACGAACGTCAATTTATTCGCGGTCAGCAACCACGCGGGCTGCCGTTATCACAAATGCGAGCCGGCGAAATTAACATAAATGAAAGGACCTCATTAGATTTCCCCGGCGAGTGCATAGAGATTGACCTTCGTTGAGACATCGCGACCTTGGAATCTCGCGTAGGAATCAATACGCGAGATAGGTATAGCGGTAAAACGGCGGCCGCGTTCTCTCGCAAGTGAAAGGATAACGAAGTTATCGACGGTGCAATCCTTGCAAGGTCTCGGTAGCGGAGATCGATCTCCGCGGCCGGTCGCGATCTGTCAATAGAAATAGTCAGTACCGATACGCGGCTGATTGATGCTGCTTGAATCGAGATCGAGTATACCGAGGAATCCTTGGCACCAAAGGATACTAACTTGATCGTGCCAATGAAGCGCTTTCTCTCAGCTCTTGAATAACCATCGTTGCATCGAGATAACGAGTTGACATTAATGACATAGATATCTATACTTAGAAGTCTCATGATTCATATAATTTTCATAATTAAAGTAATTAATTCAATCTCGACAATCTCCGACATTTAGCTTTGAATGGAAAAAAGCGGGAAGAAATTTTTTTATCCTACTGACAATATTGTCATTGATATTTCCCGTCGTTTTTGCAATTTGTTTTTCACCTTTGAACAATCGGAATAATTCTATATGAACGTATATCTAAATACGTGCTTGCTGGATTCAATTCGTTGCCGCTGATAGCATCTCTCCCATCACTTGTTCATATTTAATATTTATAACTACGGCTTTATTTTTCATTCCTCGCAAAAACTCGCAAGCTGTTGGGGCTAATAAATCGTATTACCTCGTACTCCTATTGTAATTAATTTTTAATTTATTATTAATCATACACACACACGCACACGCACACACACACATACATGTATGTTCGTCATAGAAATACATTAATAGAATAACGAAATAGGTAAATATGCATAAAAAGACCCCACCTTCCGATGACCTTGACCTTGACATATGTTGTCAAGGACACCCTCCTGAGTAACTCTTAGAAGTTTTTAGCCGGCGGTCGTTATTCGTTAGAAAGTTATTAACATAAAAAGTTTGGGTAATTATGCATAAAAGCGACTTCCTCTCCGATTTGCTTTATTTTTAAATATGTTGTTGGGGATGTCTTCCCGAGTTTTCATATATATATATGTAAGGGCCGGACTCAAATAGTTTCGGAGATACAGGCTGAGAAAGGACACAAAGAATAAATATATGGTAATTCTTCAGTATAGCTGCTTCACCTCCAAAATCAATCAAATTGGTCTCATTCGACGTGTTTTTCAACGAGAAACAACTTTTTCCTCAGACAAAATCGTTGCTCTGCCCTGCGAAGCGAGATATTAATTGTTAAAGTTGACAACTTTTAGAGTTAGGAAATCTGTCATACCGACGAAATGTAGCGACACAACATGGGTTTTCGACTTTCCACGTGAAGCGAGATCCACTCCACACCTCTGACATAGGGTGGGTAGGGTTATTTTTAAAGAAGTGGAGCCCCCCCGAAGGGGGGGCGGAACACACTGTCTTCACGCATACATTTTTCCATCTACATTTGGTGGAGGGGAGTGACTTATATGTATGTAGGTAGAAAAATGTATGCGTGGAGACAGTATGTTCCGCCCCCTCCCCCTTCGGGGGGGCTTCACCTCGTTAAAAATTACCCTACCCACCCTATGTCAGAGGTGTGGAATGGATCTCGCTTCACGTGGAAAGTCGAAAACCCATGTTGTGTCGCTACATTTCGTCGGTATGACAGATTTCCTAACTCTAAAAGTTGTTAACTTTAACAATTAATATCTCGCTTCGCAGGGCAGAGCAACGATTTTGTCTGAGGAAAAAGTTGTTTCTCGTTGAAAAACGCA
>NW_011962533.1:0-2828 GCF_000949405.1 Vollenhovia emeryi
ACCTTCCTTGTGGTCTGCCCGAAATGGCCTCGTCTGCTGCACGAGGGCACCTCCCTTGTGGCCAACTCAAAATGGCCTCGTCTGCTGCACGAGGGCACCTTCCTTGTAGTCAGCTCAAAATGGCCTCGTCTGCTGCACGAGGGCACCTTCTTGTAGCCAACTCAAAATGGCCTCGTCTGCTGCACGAGGGCACCTTCCTTGTGGTCAGCCCGAAATGGCCTCGTCTGCTGCACGAGGGCACCTTCCTTGTGGCCAACTCAAAATGTCCTCGTCTGCTGCACGAGGGCACCTTCCTTGTGTGGTCGGGTCACTCAGCGATAGCTCCCCGTATCGTTCTGGAACGGCGGCCGCTTCCTTTTCTTGCGTAGCTCCTTGTACTGAGCCACGCTCCCCAACCTCGGACCTTCCAAGGCTAGCCGTCGCTCGATCCTGGACGTATTCCCTTTTTATCCCAGTTCGAATCTCTGGGATCCGGCTCGAAGGACCATGAAAAACTCTTTTATTTGATCGATAAGCTTTTATTAACGTGCTTGCGTGTCAGCAGCTGGCTTGCGACTGACTTGAGAGGAAACGCGAGCGCCGCTCTTCCTTTACGGGCGCGACATCTGCTCAATCCTGGTTACAATTAGGAGGCGCGCCATACAAACCATAAACTTATAAAACTAAAGATTACATATATCGGACAACACTGTTAGCGTTACCTACAAAATAGTTTGGTAGGCAAATAGAGTCTTACCTTTACCTTCACCTATGTTCATAAACCGTTATTTGCTTCAAAGGCTTGTATTCGTTTCACGGACAGGAACAAATCTTACACGAATTGGAGAAGCAGAACGAAGAACAAAATCAACGTGAATTTGAATATTCTTTAAATAATCAATAGGCTCGACGTAGAAATTATGTATTAGAGAAGCTATCATAGCCTTCATTTCCAGCATAGCAAATCGTTGGCCTGTAATTTTGTATGTGTACTAATCTCTTCATATAACGTGTTATTATATGACAGAATATAAAAAAATATAATTTACCGATACAGTTACGTGGTCCCGCACTGAATGGTATGTATGAATAAGGATGTCGATTTCGGATTTTCTCGGGCAAAAATTTATCGGGATCGAATACTTCTGGGTTTGGCCAAAAATTAGGATCTCTGTGGACTCCGTAAATGTCAAGAAGCACGAATGTTCCAGCAGGTACTAAATATGAGGCTGAAAACCATATTACACAATAAGATTCACAAAGTTAAAGAATAAACCTATAACATAATATGGAAATAGATGATATTGCTACACAATAAAAAATAATATAATTAATTGACTAATAAATAATAAACATTCTTAAGCATTATTTGCTTAATATTAATTTTAAAAAATTTGTGTGTTGTATTGTATGTATTTAACTTTATGTAAAACGTTTTCGAAATATTATATAAATAGATTTAGTAATAAAAATTTAGATATTCTAGAACCTTTACAATAGAAATTTCTGTATTTTATATATATTTAGTTCACACAGTTGACGATATTGTGTAAAGCATAAAAAAATGTATACAGTAAAAAATTGGTTATATACATACATAATTCTACATCTTCCCCAGTGTTTCGTGATATCAGATGCGCACTGGGATATAAGCGTAATGATTCCTTTATGCATCTCTCTAAATATGGTAATTCTTGCAATAATTTCATAGTAAATTTCTCCCCATTCTTTTGCAAAGCGGTATCGACTTCATTCCTGACACGATTCTACATCATCACTTAATTAATTCGTTTGAAATATACGTACACAAAATACATTTAAAACTTTTCAATAGAAGAGTTGAAATGTATGGGCGAGTACGTCGTGTGGATATGTACACGAGCGTATATGTATATGTATATGCGCATGCGAACAGATTTTCTACCTATCTATTGATGCGGAAACACAAATTGAATACAATACATACATGTGCACACTTAACAGACGATTAAGAAATTTTAAACAGATACGTCTTTAATAAATAACCGTAGGAATTATTATTTTTGAAAGATGACGTTTCACACATTTGATAAATACCTGAATATCCTTATGCTCAGCTAATAATGCTAGAGTGAAACACAAACTAGTTGCTGTAGTATCATGACCCTATAATCACATTTTGTACGTTAATGTATAAATCGATAAACTATTATATTGTGAATTTTGATGTACCAAATAATATTTAAGAAAGTTACAAGCAATATTACATGTATATATACCTCAGCCATAAAAGTATCGACCTCTTCTCTGATATCAAGGTCAGTCATAAGACCATCACGAGATGCTGCTAGTAGTATATCCAACATTGCAAACCTTTTTTTTCGAACTGAATGAAATATATCTCGTTAGTTAAATGTCCTAATTCTTCCGTAACAGTTTTGTTATATTATATTGACTAGGTTGAAAAGTTAAGTTATATTTAGATTTTAAACTATATTAAAATATAATTTATGATGTTACACCCTAAACAGATTTAAAGAATATAACTATATGATTACGTTACATACTTCCTATCACTTCTGTGTCATTATCCTCTGCCGAAGTGTCATTACCAGAAGTTGGTAAATATCGACCCTTAGTGCGATCATGATAAAGTTTTCTTTCAGCAATAACCTAAATATGTAAATACAACATATTATAAAGTTTCTTCTATGATTTGTATACATACATATAAGGTATATCAGTGACGTGTTGTCAACAATTATGAGTGATCTCATATCTCCTCTATATCAACATGGAACTTTGATTTTAACATTTGAAAGTAGATAACGTTCGAACATAATAAAAAGTAAGGGTAATTATGCATAAAA
>NW_011962534.1:0-2828 GCF_000949405.1 Vollenhovia emeryi
CGACGCGGTACACGTTAGCAGATACAAGACGATATTCGAGAAGGGTTATACGCCAAATTGGACCACCGAGGTGTTTAAGATCGTTACAGTACAACACACTAATCCCGTAACGTATCTACTCGAGGATTATCGCGGAGAACCCGTTGCAGGAGCGTTCTACGAGTACGAGTTGCATCGTGCCACTAACCCAGATGTGTATCTTGTGGAAAAGGTACTGCGCAGGAAGGGTGACAAGGTTTATGTGAAATGGTTGGGATTCGATGGATCGCATAACTCGTGGATAGATAAGAACAATGTGGTTTAATTTTTAAAGAATGTATTTATTCTATTAAACATGTATATGAATATATTAAATACATATATACATATATACATATATAGTTGTGTCATTTATTTTACATGTGAATAGACTTATTACTATCCTATAATGTACAATAATACTGTGAATATATTATAAAGGTATTCGGTAATGTCCCCATGGCAGCGTTTCTGTAGAATCGGGCATGATGTATCGTTTGTCGTCGTATGGACTCAGAGCGATTTTCGTCTCGGCTATAGTGTACACCTCATGCAGTTTCGATCTTATACAAGTTTGTCGGCGAGTCATTTCTATCTCGTCTCGCAGACAATGCGTGTAATCGTCGAATGTTATCGTTCGCGCTACCACGTTGCTTTTGACACCTTTAGCCTTCTTCGTATCTTTCTTACCATCGACTCGCAACGCGTACATTTTCGCTCTGAGTCCGACGAATTCCGTCATTATCGCACCATTATTCTCGTCTTTCATTAGACCGGGGACTTTCTTATTTACTAGCGGTATACCGTATGCGTTATCTACAGGATAATCGCTCGTGTCGAATCGTATATGTATATCGCGTTTCATCGTCTCATATACATCCTCGCACTTGATGTGGTATATGAGACTGTCGGTATCCGTATACATGATTTTACATTGCTCGCGATACATCGGTAACATATATTCATGGTGAAATTCATACAAGCAGATCTTGGATATGTCGAGGATGCACATACACACGTAGATCGGCTTGTTGAATTTTACCTCAAGTTTTAGCAACTCCACGGCGATTAAATTTTCGGAAACAATGCTGCGACTATGAAAATTCGGTTTGGAGATCATCGTCTCGGCACCGTAGCGACCGTCCCATTTAGTTACAAGTTTAACGTCGACGTGATTCCGCACGTTTTCCATAGTTTTACCGAATACCGCGTTGTTCATTAATTTGTATAAGTTTTTTTCGAAATCGTTTGTCGCGCGTGTTCTAAACTGAGTATTAAGCTCGATATATTTGCGAAGCCATGGAGATTGCGAGAACTCCAATACGCGATGTATTTTTGTCACGCGAAGCCCATGACGCGTGCACTGTTGCAGGTTGTGGTAGTGTATGACGTAACGCTTCTTATCATACACAGTCGCAAGTAGCTTTTCCTGCCGCTTGCCTGGCGGCTTATCGCGCGTCGGACAGAACGGTAGGTCAGTGTGCGCGTCGTGAAGATGCTGCGGATACTCGAGATCGACCTCGAGAATGTAACCTGTCGATGAGTCCGCGGCGATTGCGCTCGCGTCGAAATTCGTAATATCTTCGATCCATCGAAAATTCGCGTAAGGCAGTGGCTGACACATCGCCCAACCATACAAATTATTAACATCAAAGTACATCAGGTACGAGGATGGTTTCGATGGATCGTAAGACTGCATGTACTTGTTATTGGCTCGAGCGTATCTATTCGAGCACTGGCTCAAACCACCGCGTATACTGCGTTCCACAAACATGACCATGTCAATGTCTGTGAGCAGCTCGAAATTTATGCGCGTGTGTTTCAGCATGGCGTCCTACGTGAAACCAGGCAAAGTATATACGCGGGATCTAATCCATAACTGTTGATGCTACTATCGCGAAAATTTTCAAAAATATCGGCCAATAACAAGACATCGATCTTTAGATATAAATCGTTGTAGTCGCCTAGGGTTTGGATGGAGAATCGTTTCCAGACATTCTCGGCGCGCACGTAATCGCTCTCTGATACGGTGTCACCGGTCAGAGAACTGAAAAATGACTCGCGCGGAGGTAGACGCGAGTCCTGCAGCTTGTCCGCGCAATCCACATATTCATATGGAAATATACCTTTTCGTGTCAATAGATTGAAATCGTCGCTGGATAATTTTGAAAACTCAGATTGTACAATTTTTAATTGGTCTCTATGGAGAAACGATGCCAATCTATCGAGGCTAGTACTCAAAAATTTATATGAGTCAATAAATCGCAGCTTTATACAATTTTGTCGCTTTGAGTTTTCTATGGTATTTTTTACATTTTTTGTAAAGGAAATGTATGTTTCCTTCGTTATGGGTAATACATCAACCGTGCCCTCGAACGCTGTAGCGATTTCTTTAGTTATGAAATGTGCGTCATAGCCTGATAAATTATGGAAAACGATTGGAATGAAATATGCATCTTTGTAATTTAAATTACAATTAGAATGCGCGGGGCCTCTATATCGTCTGGTTAGATGGCAATGGTCACGTACTCTATCGTCACCCTGTGCGAATGGTTTCTCGCATATGTGACAGTGTGTGGCGCTACGGTATGCCCCCCACTGTTCCTTCGACAAATTTTCCATAGGGACATTAGTGGATAATTTTTCTTTTACGTGTTGTGATAACACTTTGAGTTGGTCGGCGAACCACGCGACGCAATCCGTGTCGCGGCGGAAACGGTACGTTGACTGCGAGTTGTCGTACGAGCAATGCACGTAGTACGCAATACTAAATACCTCATGATGCTGGTATGCTTTGGTATCGGTATCGG
>NW_011962535.1:0-2828 GCF_000949405.1 Vollenhovia emeryi
AAATTTTATATCTTTCTTCCTATCTAAGCATGTACCTTACAATACATATACGATGGGTTTACAACTTTCCACGTGAAGTTGCTCGTGTGTTTAGCACGGCGCGCTGCGCGCGCCCCACCCCTTTTCCCCATCGCCCCCCGCCCCACCCCTCCTTCCCCCCATCACCCCCTCCTCACCCCACCTCCACCCCCTTTCCACCTCTATAATACACAAAACGGTTAAGCATTTAATTAATTTCGTGAATGGTGAATCTCTATGGTAGAATAGATGGGGTAGAGGAGAGGGTGGGGCGGGGGGTGCGATGGGGGGAAGGGTGGTGGGGCGGGGGGCGATGGGGGAAAGGGGGTGGAGCGCGCGCAGCGCGCCGTGCTAAACACACGCTTTATTTAATCAACTTTGTATGCATATAACTTTTTAACGAACTACGAGCGACGGCTAAAACCTCTTCAAGGTCACTCAGGAGGGCGACCTTGACAACATATGTCAAGGTCAAGGTCATCGGGGCGGGCTCCCCTCTTCTGCAGTTTTACCGAAAATGTTGCTGACAATTCAATGATTAATATCGTTCCACAAAAAAAGAAAGGGAATGTTGCTGCCACTAATTCGACCACTTTGAAAAATACTGAAAATCTGCGTGTAATAGATGCATTCACTAATATTGAAAATCTGCAAGTAATGGATGCATACACTAATACTGAAAATCTGCAAGTAATGGATGCATACACTAATACTGAAAATCTGCAAATAATGGATACATACACTAATACTGAAAATCTGCATGTAATGGATGCATATACTGAGTCCTCGACAGTGATTACCAATAATGCTTCACAAATAAAGAAACAAGCTGTTGCTGAAAAATGGTTGAGCATTTTGGAAAATATAAAAAATGTACACCTACCAAATAAATGGACTTGCATGACTTTCCCTAATTCAGTGGTCATTGGAATATGGAAACCGAATGGTAAACCCGCAAAACGTCTCGTTGTGAAATCTGATTTAACCATTCAGGTAAAAAAGTTATTTTCTACAATAACTTGCAATATTTTACTCTTTTCTGTCTTTCTTTCATGACATTAATCTGAAAACATGTAAAAATTCAACATTCTAGTAGATACCCAAGCTGGAGTTCCGATATTCACTGTCAGTATTAAAACTCTACAGTTTACATCATGTTCACAGTAGATTTTCAGTACTGCTGGTGAATATTGGAATCCAAGTAAGGCGTTTACTAGATATTTATAGTTTACGACTATGAGCTACTAACGTTCAGGATATTACAAACGTTTTGTTCTATCAAATTTTATATCTTTCTTTTATCTAGGACATTCATCGAGAACAAAGAAATAAATTTGCCGGGAATGACTGTCCTAAATTCTGTAGAGGATATTATGAAATATATTAGCGTACTGCAATCTGTTCTATTGTGCCAAGGAAGATATAATGGACAATGGTAAATATTTTTACAATTTATTGTGATAATTCGTTTTTGTATAAATCGCCATTGAATTGTTCTTCTTGAATTATGTGCAGGTTCTCCAAACAATGCCTGGGATTTGTTGATCCTAAAGATTCAGGGAAATTATACTTTGGAAAATTTCGGTGTGCTCATTGCCGCGTGAGAATACGTAAGAAAATTCACCAAAAGAAAAACATTCAAAAAAGGATAGAAATAGCGCTATGTGCTAAGCGACGCAACCAACTTACAGTGAAGGCGGAGAGACAACAAAAAAAAGAGGCTAATATCCAAAGTAGAACTTTCAAACAAATATTTCATTCAAGTATATTTTCATATGTAAACTTATTCATAATATAAGATTTGGCATCATATTAGATAAATTGTTTGAACGAAGTGATTCGAAAACTACGAATAAAATATACCGCCACGCAAGAAGAGGTTCTCAAGGAACGAATTTCAACACTGCCTCCCGGGCAACAATTAAGAAGCTATCAAGACATGCTTCAAAGCAGCAACATGCTCTAAACATGGTATGCGGTATACAAAGCAGTGGATCTACGAATATCTGTTGATGTGGATTAAAAGCAGGAAATTGTACGACCATGTACGGTCACATGATATACTTGCAGTTCCTCATGTCGATATACACTTCATAAGTACTTACGGCAGACACAAAATGCATACGGATTTAACGAGGCGATATTCAAATGTTTGAGAAAAACATTAGAACAACTAAATTCTGATGAAAGAAGAGGTATTATACAAGTTATGCAGCCTGTACGATCATATTTGACCGCATAATATATTTTATTATTTATCAATCCTAATTTTCTAGGATCGTTGCTTATCGACGAAATAAAATTGAGTAAAGCATAATTGAAATTCAACGTATAAATGTCAATTCGAAGGATTTGTCGATCTCTGTGATTATACGCCAGAATATCAACAGAATGAAATTGGAGATCGCGCTCTCGTTATTATGTATCAGCCATTCCGTGATCGATGGGTTCAGGCTCTTGCATGCTTTTGTAAGAGCCGAGGCGCCTGAGCGCCAACGCGCCTGTGCGACCAACGAGCCACGCGCTAGCGAGCCGCGCGACCGGGCCGCACGAGCAAGCCGCGACCGAAAATGCTAGATCACGGGCGCGGAAATACAAGGGCAAATTTCATAATAATAGAGGGGAAAAGACAAGGAAACGGCCAGTGCGTGACCGTTTCGAAAAGACACTCGCCTTCGAGAAGGGACACGCGCCGGTCGGTCCTGCGAGTCAGTACGTGCGAAAGATAGATTTTTGTAACGGAGTTGCGAATAACTCAGAGCAGTGCGATTTATTGCGAGCAGTTATAGTTGAATGAATGAATGAATGAA
>NW_011962536.1:0-2828 GCF_000949405.1 Vollenhovia emeryi
AATTTGCACACTTTACTTTACTTTACTTTTTTCTAATTATATATTATATTGTTCTTTAGTTTTTTCAATCCAAATTTCATATATAATTCGTTAAAATATGATTAATTAGTTCTTGACATACAGTTCTTGAGTTATAGACAGTTGAAATTTTTGGAAACATAATTTATTATAGCGTTTTGGAAAGCTATTGAAATAAGCTACAAGAATATGTAATAAAAAAGGAAGGTTCCATATAAAAATTTCAAGGTGATCATTAGCTAACCTTGATAAAGCTATTCAAGTCATAATGATATTACTATGAAATGCGCCAGAAAAAAAGATACAACATTAGTATTTAACAGTTTTTTTCTATCATGGATATTCAAATAGTTATTCATGGAATTAAAAGTACCGTAACTTTCAAACCTGATAACTCAAAAAGTATTTAACGAAAACATACTTTATTATAGCATTTTGGGAAGCTATTGAAATAAGCTACAAGAATATTTAATGAAAAATGCGCCACTAAAAACGATACAACTTTAGCGTTTAACTTTTTTTTCTATCTTCGATATTTAAAAAGTTATTCAGGGATTAATACAAAGTACCATAAATTTCAATCGTCATACCTCCAAAAGTACTTAACGAAAACGTACTTTATTATAGCGTTTTGGAAAGCTGTTGAAATAAGCTACAAGAATATGTAATGAAAAAGGAGGGTTCGGAATAAAAATTTGAAGTTGATCTTTAGATAAACTTGATAAAGCTGTTCAAGGTCATACTGATATTGCTATGAAATGCGGCACTAAAAACGATACAACTTTAGTGTTTAAGATTTTTTCTATCTTGAATATTTAAAAAGTTATTCAGGAATTTCAACGTAAATATACATTGTATATATGTATGTATAAAGTGAACCGTTGCACCGATTATCGTCAAATACAATACCAGCCATCTTTTAATCACACTCAATAAATGTGCCAAAGTAGAAGGCGATATCTCAAAAATTGCGGACGGGAGAGCGCGAACAATTATTGCGCACATACACACACACACATACATTTTTTTAAATTGTGTTTTTTGAGTTTTTAAAACATTTTAAACCCATTGGCATTGAAAACTGGAAAAAAAATTTTCGCATAAAAACAAAGCTTCCTCTATGAGGAAGCAACAAAACGAATTTTGGTGGCTTACGATTTAAGCGGCAAGTATAAGTATCGTGGGTACACCTTCGTGAAGTAAGTTTAACTGGAAAGAAGCAGATACGTAACGGTGACTATCCCAAGCGGATGGTCCGACCTGGTAGGAAGTTTACTACGAAATACTAAGGTGCTGCGTTTTGCGTTCTACTTATCAGCTTTGCACCGCACCGCGATCGCCAACGAAATCCCACGCTTATCGTGTCATAGCTTTGACTTTGACAAGCATGGTTTACTTAAGTGCATTCGGAAGTGACCTATTGTAAAAATCGATATTAATGTCATTTATTGTACTGGAAATCTCTCATTGCTATTGTATAAAATGCACCTATTCCCATGCTCCCGTTTCGTCATTACATTGCTCTTTAACAATCACTCGTTTACTTCTTTTATGTGCAAATTGTATAGGGTACTATACATGAGCTTAGCATCTAATATTTGTGAAATATAATTTTACAACATGAGATACTATTAAGAAAAAATTTACAAACACGGATCCAGCCCCAATGACCTTGACCCTGACATATGTTTTCAAGGTCACCCTCCTGAGTGACCCTCAGAAGGTTTTAGCCGTCGCTCGTTGTTTGTTAAAACTTTATTTAAACAAATTGGAAATTTGCACATTGCTTCCTCAACATCTGGACTATTTTTTTATTTTAAAGGTGCAAATTTTAAATTTGCAAAACGCAGCATCAGCATTTTAGCAAGTTGTTTTTTATTTATAAGGTGCAAATTGGAAATTTGCAAAATGCAACATTAACATTTTGGCAAGTTGTCTATTCAAATTTGGCTTCTTCATAGAGGAAGCTTTGTGAGTTAATGTGCAAATTAAAAATTTGGACATTGCCCATTCTAACTTTTAAAAATGCAAATTGGAAATTTGGACATTACTTCGTCATCATGAAGGCAAGTGATTATTAAAAATTTGGGCAACCTCATAGAAGAGGCTTTATGAGTTCAGGTGCATTTTGAAAATAGCTTACTCCAGAATTTTTATTTGCACACAAAGCTTCCTCTATGAGAAAGCCAGAAACATATATGCGAAGAGGAGGAGAATTAGAAACTTGGATATTTTCCAGCTAAAACTAAGAGACACGTATTTTTTTATACGTGCTCTAACGCGCTTTTAGGGGGTGAAACACCCCTGTGAAAAAAATCGGTTTTTCTCTTTCGATGCGAATATCTCCGAAACTATTGTATAAGAGATAGAAAGTTCTCTTTTTTTTTTTAATTAAATGGTTTCAAAAGTACTACAAAACGGCGAAAGAAAAATTTTAATTTTTTTAAATTTTGCAACATACTCCCCCCCCCCCCCACCCACACAAATTTTTAAAACTTTTAAAACTTTGTTGCCACCAAACAAAAGGTTATTTTTTTACGAATTCAATATATGATATATGATAAAGTTTCGTTTCGTAAAACCATTATCGAGAAATAATTAAAATCGTCTCTGTATATGCGTTATTTGGCCGTCCATGCGACCGAGTCTTCATGCAACACGTTTTTCCTGTAATAAGAGATAACAAATACACTTGGAGGATATTCTAACTATATATAATCATAATGGAAATTTTTATTGCGCACCGCTGGATCACTTATAATATTTTATTATCAGATAAGCAGATAGGTATGTGAATGTCTAATCACTGT
>NW_011962537.1:0-2829 GCF_000949405.1 Vollenhovia emeryi
GAAGGGGGGTGGGGCGCGCGCAGCGCGCCGTGCTAAAGACACGAGCAACCTCACGTGGAATGTTGCAAACGTGCGAAGGGTGGGGGGTACTGTGTCATGTATGTAGGAATTTCACTCTCAGCGAGGGTCACGAGGGTGTAACTTGTTTGTTGTCATATTCTCATTCAAAGCATACATACGAGCACGAAATAGATTGTAACGTTGTCAGTCAGTTGATCAGTTTCAATTCGACAAGTTCGAGATATTATACTGCGATACAGATTCAATATAATATTTCTAAAATGCATTTACACGAATTCATTAATATTACATACAATCGTGAGCAATTATTTAGTTTTCTGTGTGAGAAAAATGTGATAGTGAAAGAAATAATTTGTCCACGATGTCAGCACTTGTTAACATGGGCCAATATTCATGAGAATTACACTTTTCATTGTATGAAGCAGTATTACAAAATCGTTAGAGGTCGGAAGAGACAAAAGAAAACATGTAATTTTAAACTAAGTGCATTCCATAACTCTTGGTTTTCACGAATGCGTATGGATATATCGAAAGTGTGCCAATTTATTGGTTATTTCCTAATGATGAAACCACCACGATATAACTTTCTAATGAATGAATTAGAAATTAGTAATCACACTGTCATCGATTGGACAAATTTTTGTCGAGAGGTAAGCAATACAATAGTCAGCCTAACCTAACCTAACCTAACCTTTTTGTATATCATACTAATGTTCTTTATGTACTATTGTCTAATTGTGTAGCTACTTCAACAATCGATCTATGCTGAACAAAAGCAAATTGGCGGAAAAGACATTATAGTCGAACTTGATGAATGTAAAATAGGAAAGAGAAAATATAATACTGGACGTATTATTAGGGGTCAATGGATATTCGGTGGTATCGAACGCAATACTAAAAATATTTTTATTTTGCCTGTACCAAATCGAAGTGCCGAGACTCTAATACCACTTATTCAAAAACACATTGCTCCAGATTCAATTGTACATACTGATAAATGGCGAGCATACGATTCATTAAAAAACTGTAATTACACTCATAGGACAGTAAACCATTCTAAAAATTTTGTTGATCCAGAAACTGGTGTTCATACAGCGAATGTAGAAAGATTATGGAGAGAATTGCGAGCAAATATACCACGTTATGGTACTCGAGATTATCATTTTGAACATTATATTGCTGAATTCATGTTTAAAAGAAAATATAATTATGATAAACGTATTGAAGCTTTTTTTCAAATTATGAGCAATATGTATCCATTACGTAATATAAATATTGAATAAAAATATTGTTACTTTGCTACTTATAATACTTTAATTACTTTAATTACTGCTCCTTCCCTGTTTATGCATCTTTCTACGTAAATATATAATTCTACATAAATATATAATTAATATATTACGTCCAATTTCATTGTATGTTTTTCAAACTTATTTTCTAAATAACTTTTTAACAAACAACGAGCGACGGCTAAAACCTCTTGAAGGTTACTCAGGAGGGCGACCTTGACAACATATGTCAAGGTCAAGGTCATCGGGGCGGCCTCCCCTCATCTGCATTTTTACCCTACTAACAAATCTACCGTGCTGTAACATAAAATTTTATTAGATATAACTGCTAATCCTATGCAGCTTTGCGATTTGATTACTGCAACTTAGCAAACTGGCTGTCCGTATATTACGGCGGAAAATTTGCTAGACTAGCAGGGTTTTTGGTTGTCATAGCAAATCTTTTTTTTCCGTGAGAGAGTGCGCTATTGCGCAAGAGCCTGAGCGAGATATAGAGGGAGAGAGGGGGGAGAGAGAGAGAGAGAGAGGGGGGGAGAGAGCGAGAGAGAGAGAGAAAGAGAGAGAGAGAGAGAGAAAGAGAGAGACGGTACAATATATAATATATATTATATATATATATATACGAAATTGACAATTAATTCTCTCTCTGTACATCATATATATGAAACTAGCAATTTTAAACAAAAACTAAGTTTATTATAGCCTTTTGGAAAGCTATAGATATAAGGTACAAAAATATTTAATGAAAAAATGATAAGGAAGCAATGTGCAAATTTCTAATTCGCACCCTTTGCAGAAACATCGAAAAAAATTAGATTTCGCTCCTTAAACCTCCTCTATGAGGAAGCCATTTGCAAATTTCTTATTTGCACAATTTACTATACTTTACTTTTTTTAATTATATATTATATTGTTCTTCAGTTTTTTGAATAAAAATTTTCATATATAATTCATTAAAATATGATTAATTAGTTCTTGAGTTATAGACATTTGAAATTACGAAATTATTATTAAAAAAACATTGTGATAGAGTAACCACAGACATTTCTAAAAAAATTTCCAAATGAAAAAAAAACCTTTTACCGGTCAATGGCATATTCAAGAGGTATGCCTCGATCTATGTTTATTAAAACTTTTTGCTTCTACAAGTGTATAACTTTCTTCATTACATTGTGTACCATCACCTTTTTTTTTTTTTTACGTGTGGAAACCCTTTATGGGTACCCGGGCCCCCTGGGGAAGGGGCCGAGGTTATGTGGGACTGCCCTCCTAATGTCGATCGGAGTGCACCCGGCAAACAGTGCCGGGTGCGCGGCCTACCCACTAAAACCACACGGCAGCCTGCGCTGTGCTTTACCATTGGGGGGCGGCCAGGAAGTGACTAGTCATATCGTCTGTACCGCCCCCCGCACCGGCCCGCCGTTGTTGTTGGCGGGCCTCAGCGCGTCCCCCCCGAGGGGGGGGGGTGGGCCCCATCCCTCATCCCTCGACAGGGATGAGCGATAGGGGCCCCCTTCTC
>NW_011962538.1:0-2829 GCF_000949405.1 Vollenhovia emeryi
AAAAAATTATCCGCACTTTTCGTTCTATAATTTATTTATACAAAAATAGGGGTTCAATATGTACGTCATTTTTCAACATAGTCTCCTCCCTTGATAATGCACTTGGTCCAGTGGTCCACAAGCGTATTGCTTCCAAAGAAGAAGGTGTATTTCTTCCAAGAAGAAAGCCACTTTTGCACCGCTTCCTGCAAGCCCAGATCTTGCTCCCTCCGACTTTCATCTGTTTCGGCCGCTCAAGGATGCTTTGTGAGGTCGTCAAATTTCTACAGACGTAGACGTGCAGGAAGCGGTGCAAAAGTGGCTTTCCAACCGAATACCTTCTTCTCGGAAGGTATACGCAAGCTTGTGCACCGCTGGACCAAGTACATTGCCAAGGGAGGAGACTATGTTGAAAAATGACGTACATATTGAACCTCTATTGTTGTGTAAATAAATTGTAGAACGAAAAGTGCGGATAATTTGTGACTCACCCTCATACATTCTTGTCTTAAGTTGCAACTATTTTTGCTTGTTATACTTAGTTCTATTATATAATTTCTCTAAATATGTCACACACTGGAAAAAATTTTGTGTAAAATTACAACTATTACAGTGGGTAATTTTGAGACCCACTATAATAGGTGTAAATTTCCACGCGTTTGTAATTTTGCAGTGCGCAAGTAAAAATAATTTCATAATTAGTAATAAAGCAGATTGCAAAAGTAAGTTTACAACAGCACAGAAAAATATTGAAATGGTTATGTAACAACACTTTTCGTAATTGTATTAGTAAACATTTAAATAGTGAATTCGCAAAAAAATTGTAAATATACAAAAATGGAAGTGCGTTATTACAAAACAATTTGTAAACGTACAAAGTATCAACGTATTATTTCGAAACAAACTTGTAAATGTACAAATGTAGATATTATATTACAAAACTAACTTGGTAATATACAAAAATGTTAATGTAATATTACATTAACTGTTTATATTGTTACAAAACAAATTGTAAATGTTACAGTTTATTTTGTAGTAATACATTTACAATTTGTGCATTTACAAGTTTCAATTGTAATAACACATTGGCATTTTGTCTATTTACAAATTTGTTTGACAATAATACGTTGACATCGTACATTTACAAGTTCGTTTTGCAAATTTATTATTTGAATGTTTAATAATAAAATTAGCGAAAGTATTGTTACATTATTATTTCTCTATTTTTCCGTGCTGTTGTAAATTTACTTTTGCAATCTGTTTTATTATTATTAGAAAATTAATTTTTCCTTGCGCGCTGCAAAATTACAAAAGCGCGGAAATTTACACCTATTATATGTAGTAGGTCTCAAAATTACCCACTGTAATTGTTGTAATTTTACATGAAAATTTTTTACAGTGTACAATTAATTTTGGACCAATGTTTAATCAATATTTGATCAATGCAATGTGCTATTGGTGCAGCGAAAATGACTCGTCGATCGATAACGAAACGATGTATTTTCACTGTCGATTTTACTGTTTCTACGTCGGATTCGACATCATTTCTATCGACGAGTCGTTTCTCGCTGGATTGTGATTGGCCACATGTAGTTAGTCACAACGACTAACATGGATGTTAATTAAAGAATAACGTGAGCACTATGGTGGGGTAACCAGCCACTCGGTCACTTTTTCTGATGCAATAGGATATATATCTTCCGCCGTGAATGAAACATTGGAGTCGATTCTACTTTTGCTACACGGTAAAGAAAATTCAATCGATTTTATATTACAGACCTTTCTGATCATGTATTTACGACGGTCTTACATCATCTCCAGTCTCGATATTATTTGAAGATTTCGTCCATTTAATGATGTGACTGTACGGAGCCTTGAGGTCGTACATAAGGGATGCTTGAGTGATTCTGTACTTTTGGGCCCTTTTGCTGTTAGAACAGTCAATTCATGGAAACATTTTTGTACTGCATAAATTACATGGTTTTTTAGTACAGACCAACGGTGTCTCGCTATTCAGATTAAATCAAAGAACAATGGTATCATTGAAATTAAGTTTAGGAGCATAGCGAGAAGTCTATTCACTCGAAAAAGTTGTAGGTTACGTAACCTATAACTTATTCGAGTGAATAAATTTTTTTGGGCTTCTAAACTTAATTTCAATGGTACTATGCTGCTCTCTTATTTATTCCGAATAGTGGAACACTGTCGGTTCGTACACGAAATCCACCTAATTGTATATTACACAATTGTTTTCCCGAACCGACAGTTCTATTATAAGAGCAAAAGGTGTCAAAAGTGAAGAATCACTCCAGCATATCCTTAAGATGATCTTGAATAGAAGATGCAATTATGAATACTGCTCTTAGCTGTAGTGGCACGGTTATGCTAATGACTCCTGCCTTCGCATATGAAATAAGTTTAGTGAGCAGTCTAGAAACATAAAAGTTTGTGTTTTACATAGGACTTATTGTATATCAATATAAAGAGCATTCCATGACATCCCTGGAAGTAAAACTGATGGCGACACGAACTGATTAATTATAGTATACATATAGGGACTCTGCGTTTCTATTTACAAGACTCAAAAATATTATGTATACATGAATATATAAATATCATGTTTATGAAATTCTCATATAAGTATACCTTATTTTAATATTCAAGGAATACAACGCCACTTTTTGTGAATTTAATCACACCTTTGGAATTATATAAGAGATTTTTTTTCATTTTGAAACTCACCTCCAACTTTCTTCCATGATCAGCATAAAACCATAATTCTGAATTTTCTTTCTTTATTTAACTTTAATTTAAGTACCAATATCTTGAAATTGATGAAGATAGAGCTAT